>NC_042494.1:9174832-9190420 GCF_005508785.2 Acyrthosiphon pisum
AATGATGATAGCTGGCTTACCCCCACCAAGCATACTCTCCTCATTTTTATTCGGGTAAGCTTGCCTCAGTAATTCAAAGTAACAGTGATGCGATAAAGACTGTTAGTAGCTGTTAGTTGCCAACATATGACATGGCCGAAGAATGGCCCATTTACCTATGTACATGCTTTTACACCGATTAACAAAAGAAATACAATCAGACAATTATTTCGATTAATATTCGTGTTTTAAATTATTTAATATATTTTTAATCACTGACTAAATAATACTTTTAACATTCTTTAATGTACGAGTAGCTCCGATTTTACTCGGATAGGCTAGTGAAATTGATTCGCCCCCAGAGAAGTGCCCGAATTAATTTGCCATCGTCGTATGGGTAAAACGTTTATTCGAACTTATAAAAACTTCCTTTAATATTACGGTAGTATGGATAATTTGTTTTACCATAAGCGCTAATTATTCCAACTACTTATATAAAATATAATGTGTACGTAAAATTAATTTTCTCTTTTGTTGTCGTTCTTTCGTAAAATATAACATGTAAATGCCACAGAACACCTTCGTTCTAGGATGAAGAACATTTAACGATGGAGACGAGGTGGAAGCAATGCCTTCATATTCAAACCAAAGTACTAAAGTTGTCCAAAACTATAAATTGTATAGAAAACCGACAACCCTACGTTCGTTTCCAGTTAATTGTTATAATCACATTATTTTATTTAGAACGAAAGACAAAATATTGCGATGTACCTATCTACTTAACACCAAAACCAAGGTAAATATTAAATTGGCAGGTTGTTCTGATAAACTAATTTAAAGTTTCCGATTATTTACACACCGGTTTGATAATATAATTTAAATATTCAGAAACACCCAATTCGAAATAAAATAATCTAATATTATAATATTAATATTATTTATATAATATAATATTATATTATAATAATATTCTTGGTCTTGTGCAACATAAAATTAACAACAGATGAATGATTAATTCAAGGTTTGATTTAAAACATATTTTTTCCTCAACAAGAGTAATATTATAACACACAACATAACTTAATTCATAGTCAATATTTCAATACTTGAAAAAAAAACTTAAACATCTTGAATAATAATATATAACTTAATATTCTAGATCATCATTTTAAATTCTGTATAAGTACGTTTTTTACTACTCACTTTTATTAATTATATTAATAAGTGCATTTTAGTAGAAAAAAAATATACAACATAATATACTTACTCATATAATTACTATTGATTATTATATTTATTTATAATAAAGTCAAGCAATATACACAATATGTTGTTATTAATTAATAGGTAAGTACGTAAAAAAAAATACTAAAAAATTGACCTAATTTTGCGCTGATTATACCGATAAATTAAAAATATTTTTAATAGTTTTTTAGGACCACTGATGGGACAGAGAAGCGTAATTTTTTTCGAGCTAATTACCTTTTAACTAGCGAAAGAAAAACAACATGTTTGGAAAAGCTTCTTATGTGTTTAAGTGAGTATTACTGTACTATATTATACTATAATGTGTTGTCGAACGAAAATGTTTTTCATTGCCGGAAATATTGATTTATGTATTATGTGTATGGATTTATCAAATGTTATGAGGGTGTAAAATTGTTTGGTAACAAATATTAATATATAGTACACCACTCTTGGGAACGTGAAGTCTTTATGAAGACTTATATCAGTGTAATTATTTATTATGTGTTGTATCAAATAAAATATTGGATTTATCATTCCCGAATATCAAGTAATATTGATGCATTAGTGCATTACAATAAATTTACAAAGTACCAAAAAAAACCAGGTAAGTCGCCTACTGTATATCAGGTATTGAGTAGAACTCTGTAGTGAATGTTTTATATTTTAATTCAATAATAATTGAGTGTAGAGTAGGTAGGTATACCGTTCTTGTGGATACTGGACACATGGATTATAGTAAATAATAATATTCACTATCCAGTATATATAGATGTAGTAATCAAAAGCGTCAAGTTTCTTTCTACGCATAATATTTTTAAATTACAACACCATAACTAAAATCATAATGTTTGGTTTAACTAAGTACTCAAATTCGTCGAAATTAAAACTTAAAATGTAAATGCTAAAATGCCTATAAATTTCACAAAAATCTCAAAATCTAAAACATAAATTACAATGCTATAAATAAATGTACCAACTAACAATATGTTATTATAGTGTTTTTGATACGTGATTTTGAATTGAAAAATAAACAATTATAATTTTAAACTAAGCATTTTTAATCAGTCTGGGTATTGGATTTCTCTGCGGACACTGCCGGACAGGCTCAAGTTTGTTAAAATGAGAAGGGAAATGTTACCCAAACGATGCTTTATATAAAAAATATAATATATTAGACACATTACAACGTTTTAAAATAATTCTTTTAAACTAATAATTATGCTAAATTTACCAAATGCATAACAATTTTTACAAACGCAAAACCGTTTTAATAAAGCTTCCTTGGGGGATAGAATATACAAGTATAATAGGTACAACCATCAGTTTTCAAACACCCGTCATCCATCACTTATAGAGGTTTGAATTTAATAGAAACTCAAGTCTAGGCTGTAACTAAAATTAATTACATCAACAATAATTTGGCAACAGCGCTTTAAGAAAACGGTCACAATCGTTCATTTTAGGTTAGGTTTATTTGTTCGTGTTATAAAAAAAGGTATAATGTGCACGATTGGGTTTCACCACAACTTATTGCGTCTCTAATTTTAATCTTTAGGTAGTTAAGCTAAATATTGCTTCTGGCCCAAAAAGATACAAATATAGGATCAAAACCTTTAGTTTTAAAATTTAAATACAAACTTAAATGTTCATGTATAACTTATTTGTATCTATAAAATTTACTTTATGCATTGAGAATAAATGTTTGATATTATTATTTAGAAAAAATAGTAATAATTAATATACCAACAATTTAAATTTGTTTACAAAAATAAAAGTATATTATATCAATTAATGTTTTAAGTTACTATCGAAAAAAAAAACTTGTATAAATTGTATTCGATGTACTTATAAGCTAAACTCAAATTTAGAAATCATTCTGATTTGAGACGATTTGAAAATCAAATACTAAAACAAAGTATTTGAACCAAGAAGTTTAAATTTCTAGTAAGGCTATTAAAAAAAAAAAAAATGTTAACTATAGAAGCTATATTATTAAAAAGCAGGTAAGTGGATGTCACTCTGCTGTACAGTAGATTACAAGTGAGTCATTGTAAAATGGATTTTATTAGACTTGAATTCAATGATATAATACCATTGTATAAAAAAAACGATTCTGAGCGGAGACGGTATGTCAGTATGGATATTGTTACTATTTATTTTATCATGTAAGTTGAATTAATATTATAATATTATAATTTTTTACTCTTTTTTATGGTGATAAACAAAGCGTTAGAAATTAAAATCCCATTTTAGCGTTTTTTCGTAATTATTCTGTGGTTTTTCCTGCGGCGTTTAATATAACTATTAAGAAATTCGAAAAATGATCTAAGAAGTACCATATTGATCCAATTTTCTAAAAGATAAGGTACTATATTATGTTGAAATCGAAGCACTCCTTCTGGTAGAAATTTTGTATACCGGATATAAAAAAAAAATAATAATAAATAAACACCATTGTAAAACTAATAGCTTCCTCGCTCCACTCAGAATCTAAAATTAAATTAAATAAATAACATTTTATTTATTATGTTTGACTAGGTATTACATATATATATATATAATTAGTTATTAGAGCCGTGTTTCAGGTTTCAGACAAAAAAAATGCATCAAATATCCTATAAAACTTTAAAGTTCTGAACCATATAATATAATATATCTACTCTGGTTTTATTTCTCACGACGAACCGTCACACGCTTCAATGTCTGTCAAACATACAATATAATGCCATAAAATAATATTTCCGATGGAAATGTATGATATACCAGCTACGCGGAGTACATCATTAGAAACTTTTGAATGATCTTGTACACTTTTCAAAAATGGCACGCGTAGTCCTTGCCACACACTTTTAACCCAGCTGTTATCGCCACCGAATGTTATACGTCTTATATTAAATGTAGCATATGATATATATATATATATATATTATTTATATAATGTGTGTGCTCAACCGGAGTGAATAACACGTTTGGGACAGGTGACGACGATCGTGGAATTGGAATACCTACACAACGCTTCTGTGGTTGAATGGAATCATTTTACTTTGGCTGTTTTAGCGAGATTACACTCTGTTGGGCGCGTCACGCGTGTATCGTGTGTATGCGTATGTGTGCATTATAATATTATATACTACCTATGCGTGCACAGTGTATGATGAATAATATAATATCGTATAGGTACTTATACGTACGCTCGTATACATATTTTGTGATGGAGATCAACAACCCGCGATGATTATGATGGTAAATTATCAAATTAATCAAAACCCGTCTCGTCCCGCAACATTTAAATAATTGTCGGTTTTATTCTACAGCGATAATGTATGACATTGCCTACTGAAAATACCAACAATTTTACTATGTTCTAGGCAAATGAAAACTTTGTACCTTTGCTGAATAAAACATTGTGTAGCTATACGTATTTCCTATAGGTACAACTTTGATGAAAATAAAAATAAAAAATAAAAGCAGGTAAGTGGATGTCGCTCTGCTGTACAGTAGGTTACAAGTGGGTCATTGTATAATGGTTGTATTAGACTTGAATTCAATGATATAATATCATTGTATAAGAAAAACGATTCTGAGCAGAGACCGTTTGTCAGTCAGGATATTTTATATTTATATTATATATGTTTATATTTATTTTATCATGTAAGTTGAATTAATATTAAAATATTATAATTTTTATTCGTTTCTATGGTGATAAACAAAGCGTTAGAAATTAAAATCCCATTTTTAGCGTTTTTTTGTAATTTTTGGTGGTTTTTCCCGTGGCATTAAATAACTATTGAGAAAATCGAAAAATGACCTCTTTAAAGTACCATCTTGATCCAATTTTCTAAAAGATAAGGTACTATATGTTGAAATCGAAACACTCCTTCTGGAAGAAATTTTGTATACAGGATATAAAAAGAAAAAAATAATAAATAAACACCATTGTAATAGCTTCCTCGCTCCGCTCAGAATCTAATAAATTTCAAAGTAAAAATTACGCATTCCTAGATACACTTTTAGACACTTTTATTCCAATTTTCCAATTTGTTTAACATTTTTAAATACATCCTGTAATAGCTTAGGTAGGTATAAGGTAGGTACCTACAGGTGCATTACCATTGTAAATTTTTTATGATAATAATAATATGTTAAAATAGGCAAAACTTTAAAATTACCTATTTTTATATGGGTTTTTGTAATCAACCCAATTATATTATATTATTGTCTTATAAGTAATAATGTAAATACACAACATAATATACAGCTTGAATCTGTAGAATCTGTAGATTATAACTGCGAAAACATTGCACATAATATATAGTAATCTTGCATAACTGTGCTTTATGAACTTGATCTGACGATCCTTAATATTATATTGTTAAAAACAAATTGGTCAGGTATAATATATTATATTATAATGAAAAACGTTACGTTATCATCCCTAGTAAAATAATAAAATAAAGTAAAATAGTATATAAATATATTATAATATTATATATATATTATAGAACCTAAATGATGGTACATACAAATGAAAAAAAAAATCATTGACAGTTTCCCATTCTGATAATGAACACAGTTAACATAGTTCGCTACATGTCCTTGTCTTGAGTGTCAACTACAGTCTGTAGTAATTGAAAATAATAATCATAAACTATAAAGGTATGAGAAAACAATTCTTCACGTATACGACTCAATGGTTTCTGTTGTACCGAATTCACGCTAATTATTGCCAACAACGTAAAATAAAACATTTTCATGAATATTCATTTATTTTGTATGTTTCCTTTATTTATTTTTTTGCCAAAATGGAATATAGACGGAAAATATTTTATATATATTTGGAACGAAAGAACGAAACAATGTCACATTATAAATTAGACAATATTATAAAACAATAAATAACGTAAAAACTAAAATTAAAAAAAAAATTACATTTTTTATACTCAATTGAAAAAAAACTTAAACAGTAATGCAAAGATGAGCTTACCCACACATTTAAATGGGAAACAATTGCATATAGGTACTTTGCATATTTTTATTTTTTAAAAATGTATTTGAATTTTGATTGTACCTAATAGTGGTTTAACATCAAACCATTCTGTAAAAAAGTGTGAAATATAATTTATTTCATGCATTAAAGATTTATATTATTTAAGTAAATGGTAGGCACATGATTATCATTTCTTCAATAGAAAAACTAGATGTTTTTATTAAAAATACATTTTTATTTTAAATACTAGCACTACAATACTACATAGGTATAATATGTATTATATTTTTCTATATGCTTTATACTCAATAAATAGAAACATTGATGAATAAACTTTATATTAATGGCATTTACCTAAAACACTAAGACTTATATATCATGCCGAGTAAATGTAAAACTAACAGACATATACAAGCAACACGAAGCTGCGTATATACTTTTTATATCTAATATGCATATCCACTATTTAGTGGTGGATCGATTGAATGATTGTTATTTTAAAAAAATGTGTAGGTATATAAAATTCTATAGTTGATACTTTAAATTAATACCCTTAGTTTTATACCTACTAGAAATTGAATTCGTTAGTTTTAGCAATCAATTTTGAATAAATACAAAATAAAAAACAAATTATAATAATTATCAAGGCCCTAAAAATAAATTAGCATACAATTGTTTTTAAATTCAATGCATTAAAAAAATTCTTTTAAGGCTTCAATCTTTGAATTTTTGGAAATAAAATACAAAAAGTTTAATAGTAGAATAATTATACCATTTTTTTTAACTTGTTTTATATTTGGATAAAACCTCCTAATTCTTATTATGCAAAAGTTATTAACTAAATTTATTAGGTAGTTAGATTATTTTCCGATTAACTAATAAAAATAATTATTTTACGTTTATTTACTTATCGTATTAAGTTTTTAATGAAGTTTTTCACTTATTAAACAATTTTTTATTTATATTTATCAGAAAATTTAAAATATTAAGATAATATTATTAGGACCTACCCTTACTAATTATTTTTGTTCTGTCATTTAGTTGTAGATATGTAAATCGAAAACATTTGTCATTACAAAATATTGAAGTAACTGTTCTCAATATCCTAGTTATAATATATTTAATACCTAATTCAAAATAAGTGTATTTATAAATATATAATACTTACAGTTTATAGTTTTATACATATAATAGGAAACGTATTTTACTGTGTAATAAACTGGATATTAAGTTACTATTCTATGATAGTTATTTTTTTTAATTAAGAAGGGAGGTAGATACTTAGCACTAGCGTACCTTTCTTGCGACATAGTCGTATGTTAATATATACAATTTCAATGAAAATGTTTTTTTTTTTTACTACCCTGAGTGATACATAATAAATTCTAAGTTATTTGTCATATAATATGTTTATCATATTTTATATTATGATATCTAAATGTTTGCTCTATGGGCCCATCCTCCCCACCAACCAAAAAAAACTAAGAGTTTTATTTTGAGAACTCATTCTCATTAATTTTTGTTTTTGTTTTGAAATAAATTAACAGTGCGTACATTTTTAGCATTCGATTAGAATAAATTATTTTCGTGATCGAAATTAAAAAAAAAAAAAAAACAAAACGTGTTTTTATTCATGTGAAGTTTCGTGTATTTTGTTGCTTATATATTATCATACTATCACCGAGTATATACTAATACCATGGAACATTAATATTCCATATTAATACTACTATAATACACTGTTATAACGTAAACGTTTTAAGTAAAATATTACATCTACATGTTTTACGTTGTTACATGGATATTTATAGATCATTAATAATTATCACGTCTAATGTAAGTTTGTGCTGTGTACCTATTTTTTTCAGCTAAAAAAAAAATTACAGAATATGTTTGAGTAACAACAGTTTAGCCATTGTCCACGTGTGGCCACGAATGCTGTACGAAGTTTAACAATCCGAGTAATAATATTGTGGTGTATACTCATATACATATATAGAACAACATCTAGATAGCCGACTATGATTTGTTATTGAAGCCGCCTCCCCATCCCGTCCGCTCTATCCCTAAACGGCAATATTTACACTTTCATATGATATCTAACGATCATAACTTTATGTATATTTTAAATATAAAAAAATTGCCGTCTAGGCAAATGGTGACAACAACCTCAAAAAACCGCATGCCTGTTGTATAGTAGTTGGCTATCTATAGTTGTTCTATATAAATCTATGTGTATACCTTATCCGCGGCTTATCCGGATATAGATAGAATAATACAACCGTCTCCGCGAAACAGCGTCCGTCTCGCTTATAGTCGATACCATTAATATAAAAAACTGTGGTGATTCCGAGAGTGCTCGTACGTCCCTTAGTCCCTTAGTCGATATCTTTGGCGAACGCAGTTGGAGGTGTTTAGTGGCATAGTGTTGCATGTTTAATCCGCTACAGGTTTTCTAAGAATTTACAGTAAACGCCAGGCTTGGGTAAAAGACTATTTTGTTTTATTTCAAATACACAACCCGAATACGTACACAAAAGTATATTTATACGGTGGGAAGGGGAGGGGGGAGAGTCAAGAGTTTTAAAATGCCCAGTATTTTCCTAGCAACACCATCAGTTTCATCATATTATCATAAATCATAATCGATTTTTTTTTTTTTTTTTGTAATTCAAAAAGTTAACATTTTATAGACTTGACATATTCACCAAATATTTATATTTTAATTTTTAATAAGTAATACTTATATAATATTATAATCCGTATCAATTGACAATATGTGCTAAAAGTAAAGAAAAAACATAAGTAGATTTGAAGAAAGAAGCCACCAATTGGTGACTATATCAACAATATTTATATGTGGTACCATATTTTTCTAGACTTTTAATAAGGTGGTATCGCCACATGGGGTTGAAGGGTTAACCGTTAGCACAATACTATTACATAAATCGACGTTTGAAATGTTCCACTTTTCTTCAATTTATAATAAAGTTTAAATCGTTTTTTCTAAAATAAAAATGTTGTATCTTTATTAGGTACATTGTTCAAGGTTTATATAACAACACATGGGTTGTTATTTTGGTTGTCATTGGTAGTACATTTTTTTTATAAGCGTTTGGAGTGAACATTTTGATAAAACTCGTCAAAATCACATAATGTAATATTTTGTAAAAAGATACCTAATCATCTCTTAACATTTATCCTGGGGGTTTTCACTTTTTCCTCTAACAATTTGCGTATTCGTTATATTTGAAATGTGTCAACATGTTACATATTATTGTTATACAAGTTTGATAGTTTTGATCGTTTTAGTACATTTATACCTACATATAGCTATATATACATTATACCTATATAGTATATTTACGATTTTCGGTAATATATTATGTTGTCATTAGTGCCGACAAAATATATTAGATTAAATAGTTTATGAAGCTAAGTCATGTGTTGAGGCTAAGCCATGTACGGGGCTAAGCCATTTGAAAACATTTCGGCTCTCATGTAGTAATGAGTAATGACTCACGGAAAAAAAAAGATTAAATAATTTATAAAAACAGTTCGGGCTCAAGTATTTGTGTAGTATTCATCAATAGTATTGTTACCTACTTGTTGTATGAGTTATCACTTGTCACTGATAACTTATCAGCTCCTATAATAAGAGTTTGTCTTGTGGCTGCAAACTATGTGTGAATTTAGTTATTTTATAGTAATTCAAAAAGTAGAAGAACCTTGAAATATTTCACTACGTATTATTAAAATTTCATAATATAATCTACTTAAATCAGAATTTAATTTCAAAAATATTTAGACCTATTAACCTATTAAGTCAATTTTACGAACCTATTCGTATCGTTTATCCGTATTGACTTAACTATAACTTATATCTTTTACGTTAATTGTTAGTACTAATAATATATAAATTATGATAGGTATTATGATATATACTTTGTGCGATATTTTTAGTCAAGGTCACCGTAACTATTATAGAAAATTAAATAATTACAAACATAGTAAAAACATACCCACCTATTATACACACGTCACACCGTCTCCGATCAGAGTGGTTTTTCGTACACAATGATTAATCATTGAACTCAAATGTAATACATCCATTTCAGCCATTTCGGTGACTGCCGTACTCAATTACGAGGTACACTCAAAACCTTCACGCAGAGTGAGTGCACCGATGTTTCGTAACCCCTAATATAATTACCTACATCTCCAAAAAAGGATTTTCACATTCCCACGTTTGATCAGAATATTGTTTATCAATTGAATTCTATTTATGGCTATTTTTGCGGTTAATAGTTTTTTTTTTTTTATCTCATGCAAACTCGTCTCAACCCGTAAATATGAACATTTTATTTTATCGAATGTATTCAGTAAAAATGTAATAGGATATATGAATATAATATAACATTTGATCATCAGTAATTGGCATTTATAAATGTATAATATGTTTTATTGTCAACTGCACAATGAGTAAGTACTTACCTACAATACCGATATGGTAAAATGAATAAAAATATTTAAAACATTGATAGAAGGAATAGCTAGTGGACGACGTGGTTATGCGAGTTCGTTTGTTTGTCTGAAATATGTAAGCCTTCGACAAAATTCGACTAAATCTCCGCTAACGGTGCTCGGTAATTATTTAGCTTGTGGGCAAATTAAAAAAAATCACTGTCTGTTGCGGTTTTACTGTACAACTGTGATTGTTACGCGATGGACTTAAATCCGGAAGACGTATTAACGACTTTATACTGTACAATATTATATACAATACATAAAATCCGCAAAATCCTTGGCCCGTGGACGTCTGCTCTTCGACCACCCGTCGTACATTATAACAATGTCAACTCGCGCTCAAGGTTTCGTATTAATCACCGCAGCGACGACGTTCAGACTTCAATCGACAAACCACGTTTGTGTTTGATATAATATTATATATACATATATATACACACATTCGTGTACCCGAGTTCGGTTGTAGCCCGCGGAAAGTCGCCGGATTTTTGTGCCCAGCCTTTGAGGATTATAATATACGCGAAACCGACGAGATAAGAACATAATATTATAATATTATTATACGCATTGCGGCAGCTGGTACAGTCTCATCTCGTACCGTTAAATTAATCACAAACGTTCGAATTCGATTAGTGTATATTATTATGTAATGGCTCAGCTAGACATTTGTCACTCGCCGATTCGTCTTCGCGGGGTCGTCTCCCGGGCGATGCTGTGTATACCTACCTACATAAATAGTACGAATGACAAAAACTAGGCATATATATATATATAGATATACGACGTGTGTTGTCGTCGCGAGCAAAATATAATAATAATAATAATAATAATGTATTGTATCACGGAAACAGCGGAAGAGCCGAGACAAACGATTTCGATTCGCACAGTTGGCGTAATGTTGCCGTTTCCGTTTACCTACATACGCGTAGTGGCACATTGTGTGCGTTGTGCGTACGTCGTCGTATCGGCACCGCCGCAAGACGATTCCGTTGTCGGAGAGACGGCAGCTCGCGCTCCAATTACCGCGTCTATAAATCAACGTTTTTCAATTACGTCGTGAGTGTTGCAGAGCTATAACGTTTTCGTTTTCATTTTTTTTTTTTTTTTCGTAATTTATTGTCTCGGCCAATGCGTAGCGGAACGCGAAAATCGGTCGTCGACGGGAAAATTTATATTTTTCACCCGGGCTCGTTTGCATTTTATGTTAATTTTTCTTATTCCTGCGCCGCTCCGCCACACCGCCCGCGACGCCGTGTAACCGCGTTAGTGGGTGTTTACACTTCAATTTACTTTTTTACCCATCGAAACAGCGCGCGGCGGGTGTGCACCTCTTAAAGACGTCCACACGGTGCAGCGGCTGGACCTGACTACATAATATTATTATACGCACGCACATGCAAGACACGTGGCACGAATTATTGTTAAAATTATTTTTTTATACGTCACCCACTTAGCCGAATAAATGCTATGGATATATATATACACAACAATAATTAAACATAATTTTCGAAGCGCTGCCCTTAAAGTTTCAACGAGTTTTATCTCTTTTCTCATTTTAATTAAATCGAGTTAAGTGACTTTAAATGACTGCGTAGGCATAAATTTAAAATACGTCTTCTTATACTTGATATTAAATAACTTTATTTTTGGTTTATAAAACGTGTTAATATTCAACAACCCCACACTAAGCAACAATAAATTAATATTATTTATTTGTTTGCACTGTCCAAGTGTCATTTCGGTACCTACTACGTTAGTTCTATACAAATTACGTTTGAGTATTTTACTATTCTTTGATGTCAACTAATGAACTTCACATACCTATATGCAATTTTCATAAGTCCTATTATTCTGAAAAAACGCGGATTTAGTGCCAGTTCGTTTAATTAAGAAATAAAAAAATTTAAATACTTCACATTTTAGTCTAGCCTTTCTGTTAATTATAAACATAGGAACATATTATGTAATTACAAATCGAATAAAATAAATAAACATTAGTTAGATATTAATTATTGCGGCTGAGAAAAAATATGGGCATAATCCCTACAGTTTATTATGAATTATGATTTATGACTTGTGTCTTAACTCAGTAGGTATTCTATAATTTACTAGCTGACCCCGTGCACTTCGTTGCTCGTTAAATGTACCAACTCTATATGACCCAAACTTTGTTCAATTCGTTATTTAATATTTGTTGAATGGCGTTCAAAACGTATCTTAACTTTTTCGTTGCCCGGAGTAAAAATTCTGTTTCACAGCAGTAGTATATTATCAGGTAGGCAATCTACCTGTGGTAGATCGCGGACCCCGTGCTGCTGGTACGTAAGTGTATAATTTCAATCTAGAGTATCAACGTAGCCGATCTGCCCAAATAACCAATGGATACCAATAATAAATAAATACTAATTTCTAAGGTAGACTGTAAGCAATGGCAACAATTTAAAAAATAAAATTTCCAATTTCCATCGTGAACCTCAAGATCCCTGTTTGAGCACCTCTTTAAAATGCAAATTTTGACAAATCCTTTCTTAACGGATGCCTACGCCATAATAGCTATCTGTATGCCAAATTTTAGTACAATCCGTTAAATGGTTTGAACTGTGCGTTGATAGATCAATCAATCAGCTTACTGTTTTATATATAAAGATTATTATATTTTTCTATGGTATAAGGACTATTAGGTGATCCAAAGGATCAGTCTAACCCATGTTGATATAGTAATATTGTTGTTTTTTTTTTTTTTTAATATTAGGTATACCAATTTGCTTCCCTTACTTGCATAAGTTTTAATTTTCCAATTTATAATTATTATGAGTATGTGAATAGCTTTTAGCTCAAGTTTGATCTTAAAACCCTATATGGACCTTACCAAATATTTTCATTGACAAATTATTATAGATACCTATAGAGAAGAAATAATAATACTGAAGTCAGACAGAAGTAGAACATTACTATTAACAATACTAAAGTTATTTGGATATTTGAATTTCGTGCAATATTTGTGCATTGTTGTGCAATAAATTGTATGTACTATAAGGAATGTTCTAAAATGCTGAATGAAATTATCATTTCGTGAAAACACTTAAACTGCTTTAAGTATGCTGAATGCCTGCATGTATTAAACATTACCCGTTGTTTTGATGTATCTAGTATCTACACCAGTTGATGTAGCTGTTGAATTACTTTGACAAAAACTTTCCAAAACGGGCTTTTGTGACATGGTTCACTTTTCAACGACAATACAATTTTTTCCAGAGCTTTAACCTTAATTTAATTATACCACTTTCACGAATCCAAGTACAATGGACCCTCGGAATAACGCGATAAAATAAGTTGTTTGTTCTCATATCATGCGTAGTCGCACTGACGAGGGATTTCGATGCTATTGAAAATTATACTGAGTAAATAACATAGGTACCTATTTAACGCTTAGTTAATTTAAGTAGTTTAAGGTACACACATAAAAACCTTTTCGTTTCAACCAACTTTAATTATTATTATCATGATCACCACGTGTAATTAATAATTTAATTAAATAGATAAAAATGATTAAGTACTTTATTCAATAAACGCATTACTATAGTGTCCATATTATTTTCAAGGTTATAAACTTGTGAAACTAGAAAGAAAAAATGTATTTCTGAAATTAAAAATAAAATTAAAATATTATAATTTGTGAGTAGTATCAGTAATGATTAATGGAAAATATATAATCGTATGATAACATAACTCATCGCATTCAAAAACCAATTTTGAACTTCAATCTGAAAAAAAACTGATTTTTCTATAACATGTTTAAACGGTATTGCCAGTAATTTTTTTGTTACGCATGAAGAAACTATTGAAAAAATCGAAAAAGGACTTCTTCAAATTACCATTGAGACTAGATGAAAAAAACTTTTGTGCCTCTTTCAATTCCAAAATATGTTCATAGAAAGAAAATAATAATCAAAAAAAATAAATTTTCTATCAATACAATTATCGTTTCTACGGTAATATTATATTACAACAAATATTTTGATTAAACAGCAGGAGCGAAATTATTAATTATTATAACATCAATCGCATAAGGTAGTTCCTCAATATTACGCTTCTCAAAGACTACATTAAAATATAATCTACGACAGCACAGTCTATTTTATGAATTTGGTGTAGCTTAATGATGCTTTAATAATAATCTAAAAGATATACTTAACACGTGGGTATATTATAGACTATATTATTGAGTACTGCAGCAGCTGATCAATCGACAACGCCTGAGGTTGAACATGTCTTAGAAAGCAATCTTAAAAATACAATTCTATCATAGTCCTGACGAACTTGACACTTTACTCGTTCTCTGGTAGCAGTGTTATTATTGGATTCGTTTGCTCGTCTACGTGTCTCGAAGAGTTCGTTAATTTGACTGTGCACAAACTATGTTGCTGGCGTTTTTGTAATATTGAAAAACCACTGACACCGAATTTTTTTCAAAGAAGTATATAATATTATATTATTTTAAAGTGTAAAGGTGTAATATGTAAGCTAACTATAAACTAGTCCATTCACATATATTCTAGCTGAACGGTTATATCAAAAAGTTTAAAATAAACTATACGACATGTATGGTTAAATGTGCGATCAAATTTAGTACTGTGTATTCCCAACATATTATAATACATGGATATGGACGTGTACTTTTTAAAGAATCTACATTTTAAAACTACACCATTGTAGTTAAATATAAATCACAGAATATAACGTCATTTACTCATATAGTAATTACATTGCGAAATATTGAAAAATATTTTTGTCTGTATTTATCCGGGAAATTTGAATCTAATTAATTTTTATGATTAAGTACCCGA
>NC_042494.1:9190497-9260594 GCF_005508785.2 Acyrthosiphon pisum
TTTAATATATAGATTTATAAAATGTTTTGATTGTATGGACGTTACATATCATTAAACCATTAAACAAAGTACAAATCATATACATATATTATAAGTATATATATAGCATATATTTATATGTATATATAATATATAATTTATGGATACCACAGTGCATAAAGTAGGTACCTATACTTGGCTACATAATATTTCAAGTTGTGGATATTTGATATATCGTGCAATAGTTAAAAAATCATTATGAAAAAAATAAAGATTATCTTTGTTAAAAGTATTTATATTGCCAA
Organism: Acyrthosiphon pisum; assembly: GCF_005508785.2. NCBI lineage: Eukaryota > Metazoa > Arthropoda > Insecta > Hemiptera > Aphididae > Acyrthosiphon > Acyrthosiphon pisum. The sequence goes on from NC_042494.1 coordinate 9,190,782, forward strand.
GGTACTATATTATATTACACAAAAACGTATTTTTAAGTAGGTTTCATAATATAAGCATATATTATATACATGTAGCATATACACTACTTGAGTCTGAATACGACACAAAGTAGTTTTAAATTGTAATTATTTTTTTTTTTATATTTTACAAAAATTAAATTACTTATGAATGTTTCGTGACATTTAAAAACCTGCGTGTTTGCATTATAATATAATAAGTCATTTAACTTCTAATCATCTGCACGATAACTAAATACTTATTGTGTATACCCATACAAAATGCATGATATTTTTAAGATAAAAATCAATATTTATCAACATACCCATACACGAGAAACGGTAAAACAGACTCGTGAGTCGTGGATATAGTTGTGGATATAATATGTTGATACGTTTGACTGTTTCGTGGTTATATTCGTATAATATATAATGTTCAATTTTAATGTTATTTATAATGCTCTTTGGTCTTAATGATTTAATCGTGTTGCCATTTATTAAAAATTAAATTAGGGTGTCGTCGTAAAACAAAAGATGAAAACCACTGCTTTACTAGTCACTATACATACATTATAATAATTCAGACATTACTAGTTTGAATTTTCATTTGGATAAATCAACATTTTTGAAAAAATCGTAGTTTAACAATTTATTTATAGTAAAAAGGTTGGTACTCATTAGAAAAAAAGCAGTTCGTGTCGCCAAATGATGTCGCTTAATTGGTATAAAAATTCAAATAATTGAGAACATGGCTCTTAAGTACCTAAGTACTTAAATATTCCAAAAATTAGAATTTGAAAAAAATTCATAATTTAAGGATAATCAATCCCACATTTTGGTAACTCGCTTTGTATTCTTATTCAACCGCGTACGTCGTATTCAATGCCTAAAAACTAAACAGTTCCTAGTTGCATCATATTATTATAAGTATTACCTACGGATCAAAAATTAAAAATTAAAATAATCTAAGTAAAATACATTATACAAACCATTTTTAAAAATAAATAAGGAAACCTATCGTTTTCATTTCACATTTCCTAATACGGTTATCAATGTACCATTTTATTAAAATTTCAAAAATATTAAAACGGATATTTCAATATTTGTTCTAAAATAACGCAGTTACTTATCAAATAGGTATTTATGTGGGAGAGTGTGTTACCCCGAAAATAAATCACCGGTACAGTGGTGGATCTAAAATTTTCTCATGGGGGAGAGGGATATAAAATATTTTCGTACATAATATTATGTACAAGTATATAAGCTTTATTCTACTATATACAAAACAAGATTTAATTTTCTTGATGATACTGTGCCATTGCATCAATTACTTCATAGGGTTTTACTTGTATTGTCCTATAAACAGACAACATGACAAGCCCATTCAGTCGCTTCTAGGTACATAAAAAAAATAATAAAAATAGAAAATAGAAAATATGTTAAACAAATGTATAAATGTACACAAGCACAAGTCTCAATCGATCAACATTTAACATTTTAACACCTTAATAGGCGCTCGGTGCCGATGTAATTTTGTCCTCAAAAGTACACTGCGTGAATAATGATACCGCCTTGTAGAATCATCCAAATTTCAATATTTATTTTTTAATTGCTAGAGGAAAATATTCTACAGCCCGCATCGATCTCTGTTTTTCAATATTTTATTCTCAAACTTTATATGTCTAAAAAATACAAGATAAACAGCATTTTTTTACAATTTTTTTTTATCAATTATTTGAAATAAAATACAAAATCAGAGATCGATGTGGAGATTGTAGGAAGTTTTCTTCTTTCAGATAAAAAAATAGTCATCAAAAATCCGACAATTCTACAAAGATTGAAAGTTATTCCCGTAAAGTTATTTTTTTTCGATATAATACACCCCTATAAACCCCCCTCCCTTCCTAAATAGGTATTGAGTAGTAGATTAGTGGAAAAGTCTTATAATTGAGGTGGCAACTAAAATATAAAATTCTATATTCAAATTTTATAGAACTGTGGACAATTTGAAAAACTGACACCGGGACCCTTAAAGGTTTGGAAACATAGATAATCAATTGTAATATCAATGTTTGGAAGCCGGCTAGAAGGTTGTATTAGAGAGCCTAGATAATAATTATCTAGGCTCTCTAGGTTGTATCAGTTATCACAGAATAATACGTCTATGGTCAATTGCAATATGGCCATATGATACAGTCTATCTCCCATACCTCCTCCCCCCGTAGATCCACCACTGAACCGGTATTTTCAAATGATATATAATTAATGTTACTTGTAAGTTGTAGATAAATACAGACAACGCATGGTTGATAAATGAGTAATGATAATATTAATTATAAGAAAAATACGTAGGTAACCACAAAATATTATTGGCGGAATACAATAATATTTTATAAAAAAAAAACCTCCAATTATGAGGGCCAACAAAGCCATCAAACACTAAAACCTTGCAAACATTCCAATCCATATGCCTACGCTTAATGACCTCTGCCCCTTGGTATGTAACCATCAAAAACCTCCACAAAGACCTTAATATTTCAACCCTAAACGACTTAGCCAAATCCCATTACATAAAATTCCACTCAAAACTTCGCGCTCATTCAAATCCACTAATTAAAAACCTATCCACTACCTCACTCATTCCTAGAAGGTTAAAAAGAAAATAGCCAAAAGACCTGCTTAATGCTTAAATAAAAAATAAAAAAATAATTGACTAACGAAAAACTAAAAAAAAAAAAAAACAAAACCCAATTTCTGGTCAGGTGGCACTGCTGAGAGCCTTCCTATTCTTATTAATATTATTTTATCTCTAATGTTTATGTCACCACACTTATTATATCTTGTCTGCTGTATAGATTGTAAATATACTATTTTTTAAAAAAAACCAAATTTTCCTAATTTTCCCGAAAAAATTATGTTTTTTTTTCTGAAATTTTGATCCCTAGTATTACCTATACTTAGTAATATAAGTAACTGCGTTGTCATATCATTATATCATGTGATTATATTCTTTTACATGATAAAATGTATCTTCGCGCTGCAGGTTTAATATACATTAAAATTTATAAGAATACACAATGACGTGAGACTTGATAAGTAATAGAACAATATGATATTTATATTATATATATCGTATGTGTGTATGCTGAACTATGTGACACGTGGACGCATCACACTTGGACACTAGATTAAGTATAAGCGTAACTATAGTGGACTCGGGAATTACAGCGTACGTAATTACGACGATCACGTTAAGTACACACGTTAATGTAAGGTAATTTAAATGGGCGTTCTTCGGAGTTCGGGATAATATAAATATACCTCATTTTAAGCCACTACATAAACTCTAACTACGATTACCACGATCATTGTTTGTTTACGCTACAACTTTATAATATAATATTATTATTGTTGTTATTTCTCACGTGACCAACCATCAGCAGATATCGCATCAGGTAGGTACCTACCTACCACTTGGAGACGAATTTAGGAATCAGCGAATGAGAAACTCAAATCCAATTTCATATGCATATTTTTAGGTGGATTCCTGGGCATAACTTGGGAGATTTGCATGCTAGTGGTAGGTGAGAGTGGACATTTTATTTCATCTATAACCGTATAAGTGTATTTATTTTTACTCTTAGGTGCAATTATTTCCATATTAGACAATACGTTTTTTAACTGGTCATTATTCAATTTTAATTATATCTTTTATAATTATAATCTTAATTATATAATCGATTTTCTATTGGTAATACAAATCTAAAATAATCAACAGTAAGAATAAATTTAGCTTATATTTTAAAAACATAAATTATAAAATACCAAGGTGAAACACCTTATTTAATTTTTACAACATTTATCCTCTTATTCAAATTGACATAAGTACCTATATTCCAGTGATTTTAGAAAAACTACTCACATTTCAAAATCTTAATATCTATAGAAATCCTATATAATATATAGAATATTTTGATATATTTAATAAATGGTGTTTTGGACGAAAAAAAAAGAAAAATATATATAACTACCAAGAAACGGTCCGAGGAAAAAAAATATTAAAAAAATATTTGACTATTATTTAAACATTATAAAAAAATCATAATTTTCAATCTTATTTGAATTGCTCTGTGATTATATTAATCTATATATTTCTTCTGTCTGTGTGTAAGTATTCAAACGGGTGCACCGATTTTGATGACATTTTTTGTGCATGCCTGAGTGGGTCCTTAAATTGTTTAGATTTACGATTACCCATTAGGCCCTCCCCGGGTTGACATTTTTATGTGTTTTTGAGTGAGTCCCCGGATGTTTTAAATTAACAATTGTCAATTAGACCCTGCAGTTGGGTTATCCCAGAGAGGTGCTCAAACAGGGATTTTGAGATTTTCGATAGAAATTTTTGCTTATAAATAGTTGCTATTGGTTATAGGAGAAATAATTGGTAGAAATTAGTATTTATTTATTATTGGTTGCCAATAACGCCAATTCGGTTGCCAATTCGGGCAGATCAGGTACAAACAAGAATAAAATCGAATTTTTGCACATTGCTTACCAAGGTGTCTGAGTTGCACTTAACGCAGCAAGTTACACCCAAAAGGAGTTGAACAATCACAATTTTTTTTATAATTATTTTCACTGGCAACGAAGTGCTCGGGATCAACTGTATGTTATAAATGTCCAAGATTCAAGAATGTTTTTAAGTAACTTAGGTATTAAGATTAATAACTAAGATTCGTGAAATAAAAATTGATAATTCACAATTTTTGAAGTCCAAATCGTTATAACTGTGGTATTAATGTATACAAGTGTTTCATATTTGACTTATTCAAGCTGTTTGAGTTCACTGTTGTACTATAAAATGTTTTTACTTAAGATGAGATTTTCACGAAATGTTTTTCATCAAAATGTTTGTGTACAAAAGTTGCGTTTAGGATAAGAAAAACAATATTAAAGGATTTTCGCGCTAACCCATCTTGAGATTTCAATCCAATAACCATACACAATGTCCTTACATATTATGTCAAATTTTTTACACAAACTTCTTTGTTATTACTTATTATCATAACAGCATTTTGAAATGAACAAAATATAAATTTTATTCTAAATCGCATATTATTGTTGAATAAATTCAACGAATACGTTGTACTACTAGAATGTTAATGCTTATAAAACTGGTCATCTAATTAAATCAGTTTTTTGCATGAAGATCTTCTTTAGAATTTGGAATGTGTTATCCTTTTCGTACTTATTTCGCATTCAATAAAACAAAAATACTTAAACCACCCAAAGCTGCAAGACCAACGGCTCCATCACTGGATGTGAACTTTTAGGTGTTATATTATACGATAAAACCTCAAAAAAAACACTGCCCGCCAAACGAATTCGTTGTATATTCGGACTATCGCATAAAAACCCTCGTTATTCGTTTAATATTGCGTCTGCCGCAGTCGGCTTAACAAGTCCAAACCTACAACGATAAAACGCAGAGTTGATGGTAAAAAAGTAATAAAATAAATAATAAAAAATTACGTATTTACCTTACGCTGCGTTAACATGCCTATTAAAATGCCGCGACTTACTCGTCATTATTATAAGAAAAACAAATTTTAAAAAACAGGCTCACGTCTCACGGCTTGCCGTTCAATGTTGTCATAATATTGTTATACAGAAAATCAATAATGTATTTTTCTCCCGTATGATCCGCCCTATCGTGTACGTCATTCGACAACGTTCGTAATTCATTAGCCGTCGCGTCGTCAATGATTTACAAACGATAAAGACGTCAATCGATCACGTCTGTGCATCTGTGCATAAAATTGTACGTCGCCAAAGAATTTCGGACGTCGATTTTAAACAGTAAAATATCGCTGTGTTTCAATATTCATTAAAAATTTGAACACGTTTAAAGTAGCTGTTAAACGCACCGTCCTAATCTCAGTTTTCAAAACAAGTCCCATGGTCGATGTTGTGCCATCATAATAATATCATTATTATAATTTAAGCACTCAATAGGGCGATTCTCAAACTTGTCGTAAAAATGTATTTAATACTTTTTGTAAGATATTTACGATATTTACATATTGTATGAATCATGAGTTAAGACTTAACAGCAATACAATGTTCTGATTTATAGAATGCACAAATTATCATCGTATGTGGTAGGTAGGTACTGAGTTATTTTCTTCATGGTTAATTTTAATTATATATTATTATTTTACTGTTCAATTATGTATAAAAATATCAAAACATTATAATTATATATAGCAGGGTACTCGATTAAATGGTTTAACAATAAACGTTTAATTTAAACTTCTCTAACCTATACAAACAGCTGCTCTTCCGTGGACCGTAGAAACTTATAGCACATTTGTTTAACTAAAAAGACTGTGCTTTTAGCAAATTTGATATATTGTTTAGTTGAAACTTTGAGCATGAAAATTATCAACTCTATTATTTTATAACTCAATATTTAAATGAGAGGATTTTACACCGTATTCCTGCAAAGTTTTGTCGTAAAAAAATTAAACGTTAAAACAGCGTCTTACACTGAATCGTATTTACGTATTGTAGTGGATTCAACAACTATAATATGTTATTCTGCTGTGGTCTTTACCTCCGTATTGAGTATTTCATTAGTGTATAGGTATTATTCCAAAATCCGGATGTTTGTCTAAGCGGAGGATCTTAAGTATTATGTATACCATACATGTATAATAGACGGATCATGTAAAGTTTTCACTGGTACTTCGAAAGGGATTATTATTTCATATCGCCAACTTTACGTCAGTCCCTTCCATCGACATCATACAAGCCGTTTCTGTTTATCAACTTTAATAAATTTTAACTGTGACACCAACATAGTAAAGTTATTTTGTGAACACACAATAAATACGGCCCTTTGGTAAACAGACTTTACATCATCTGTAAGTGTAATCTATGGCCTTATTGTATATACTATATAGTATGTGGCAAACATAATATTATAATCCTTGATATTTAATAATCATAAGAAGAATATTATTAAACGTTGATACCAAAAGTAAAATCGTTAATAAGTAACAACCAATGACGATAATCCTAGCTATGTTTATGCATTAGCGTACGCTGTGTTTTAATGACAATATAAGCTATTTATGAAATATTAAATTATTCAATATTTAGAGTTTAGACGCCATAATTATTAGAAACGTACATTTATTATAATTTATAATGTATGTAGTATGTCTCATTGTTCATGGAATATGTACCTAATCCATGCATTAAAATTTATTCTAATAAATAATAGAATATGTAAACCAACTAAACAGTGAATACTGAATACAATAAATTATAAATGAATCGAATAACTTACTAGGTATCTTAATAGTTAGGGTAAATTAATTAGAAATAGTTTTTTTTTTTGTTCTTGAAATTTATACAATTTTCGCTTCGACTACTTGGTCATTAGCACAGAAATAGTTTTAATTATTTAAGACCATATTTTAAAATTCTTGAGATTTTTTGTACTACTTAAGGAGTGTCCTATAAAGGTACAAACTTCCGTTTTTTAAATGAGAACACACTTATTCAACTGTAAACTATAGGTACTGTGAATAATTTTTCTAAAAATGTTAACGTATTAGAATCAAAATTCGTACGAGTTGTTTTTAATTATTTAATTTAGTTATCAAAATTAATAGTTTGTAAAAATAGTCCAGGTATAATAAACACTAGATCCAATTTTACTTGAATTTATTTTTATTTTTGTAAAACCATTTCAAAGGACTATTATCCTTAGTACATACCTTTTAATAACTAAGAACTACTCATTCGAATTTTGAATTAGATACATCAACGTTTTCAAAAAAACCATCCACTTAATAATGTACAGTAAAAAGGGAGTTCGATCTCCCACAGGACACTCGTCTTCTTAAGCCTTTAATAATACGAACAAATTCAATAATTTGTAAAAAACTTGAGTACCTATATTATATAATAATTCAAAAAATCAGAATTTAGATAAATGCATTATTAAAGATAAAATGGGGTGAGTATGCCTGGAGAATTACCATGTATAATAATATTGTGCAATATCACTACAGATTATTATTGAAATTTTGTTTTTGTCCTTCATGTTTGAATCGTTATAATAAACTTTTGTATGCTAAGCGAAGTGAAGAACTTATCGAGGTTTTACGACGTATCTTTTTTTTTGTCCGACATAACTTATGGAACAGACAATTTGCTTCATTCTATTAAACAATGAGAGTGGTCTCAATATTTAAATTAGCATTTTCTCAACATAATATAGTTTTATTATACTATTATATTTTTGCTTCTTAAATATTTTTTCATTGTTGGTTTTTTTTTTATTAAGTTGTTATCTTATCGGCCCCACAGCTTAAGAATGGCATACAATAGGTTCTTCATAAGTTGTTCTTACAAAATAAAATAAAAATCGTAAAAACATAAACACAATTTTTTTACATACAATTATTAAAACTTTAACGAAACCCTTAAAATCATAAAAGTTGTAAAATATTTTGTTGTTTAAAAACAATTTTGAGTTTATTACCAAAATGTCGAAAATTTAATGCAAGCTCCCTCGTCAGTCTTTTTTACAGCAATTATTCATTTTTATTATTAAATGACGTAATGTTGTGACACTACCCTATAAAAATGTATACAATTTACGATAACTGATAAGTATTAGGAAAAGAAGACATTGTATTAATTTATATTTTATTACACATAAATACGTTATATTTTTAGATAAATGTGAGTTTTTTTACCTTTGAACAATTTTCAATTTTTTAAGTTCGCAGACCAAATAATCGCTGAGAATATTAATTTTTACACATTTACATAGAATATCATTATTTTATCAACACGTGGACCATACCTAAATGTTGACAGTCATGTGAGAGGTATTTGGAGGGCCATCGACAGATGTATATCCAACTTGTCACTTTGTGTGATAAGTTCAAACGGATATTGAAAAATTTCAGACGAGTCGTATCGATGTCGCAGGCAACTACAGCCATTAAGGGCGTCATCGTAGGGTTGTTTCTCCACGACGGCCGCGCGTGTCCCACACGGCAATAAGCAACGACCCGCGTTAGACGTCTCACGATGTCCAATTTATTTTTTGCAAACAAGATGTATAAAGGCTCATACATTCAAACTAACAAATAATTGGAGTATGATGATAACAATGTTTCTTCTTTATTCGAAACATGATCAACATTTTCTTTTATTAGAATCAGCAAAAATATATTCTCTATGAGTTAACTCATAATTATGACAATGCAATTTCAAATAATAGACGTTATCAAATACAACAATAGATTATCACACAGTTGCAATATCACAAAAACGACACAGATATAAGAGTAATATTATAGTTATGTTATAGGTAGCTATGAGTTATAATCATTTTCAGTTATATTACTTCACAACTTTTATACTATACTGCTGCTGCAGTATGAAAATTACAATTAGTACCTATTGTAATGAAAACTAAAACAATACTTGAACGTTTAACATTTAAATAATTTAAAATCATCGGGTGTTTCAACTGTAAGAGTCTTACAGTAAGACTTCCTTCTATGTTTTTTTTTCAATATTGTAAATTAATTATAACTAAGTTACTCAAGTGCCTATTATAGGCACTTGTCTTGTATAGATTGTAATTTTTCATGAATAAAACTAAGCTAATTAAAATAAAAATTGTTTCAATACTAAATTTGTAAATTATTTTTCTGTTGATAAATCATTTATTTTAAAGACAAGACAATTTATTTTTTACAAGGTTTCTTATAAGTTTCTTCATACGCAATATTAACAATGTATTTAGTCACAATATTTTTTTTAGATTAATTTCAAGCTACTACCACTAACCAAGTTTACACCATTCTACGGATTACGGAATAATAGGTACTATCTATATGCTACATCATAACAACATTTATTCTCATGTCAATTCATGTAAATTAGGTTTGCTACATATTGTGTAAAATAATTAATTAATATTATACTAACACATATTTTTTGTTTTTGTTTTCTTCCCAATATCACAATAACGATACAATGTACCTACATATATAAAATATACTTATTGTTTTATTTTATAACACAATTATCTCACTGCTTTTGATTTTAAATTAAATATATATATTTGATTTAGATTATAAATTTAAATACATTTTGATTCGATATTATATCAATATTATTAAAATTGTGTGTATATTAAATATACCGTATATTTATATAAAAAAATAAAAATGCACATCACAATGAGGTTTGTTTCCAGATCAATACAAACTTCTAATAATGGAGAAAAATCTACAAATCAAGTTATTATTCTTATGCTAAATCTGACCAGATACAGTGAATAGTGCTGAACAATTTTAGACTCCACAGATAAATACTATATGTAGGAGGTAGATGAGAAAGATAAAATAATTCTATAATTTTTATATATTTCAGGAACCAATTAATATTGTTCAGGTGAATTGGAATCTTCATCAACATTTTCATTTAAAATATGAGCATATTTATTCAGGTGTTTATATATAATTTCAAATATTTTTCATGTTGTTCTTTTAAAAAAAAAAAGTTTAATTAAAAAAAGGTGGACAAATGGGTGTACCACTCTGCTGTACAATAGTTGCCCAGTATGTCGTCGTAATATATAACATATTTTTTCAAAATATTTCAAAAATATTACCATTCATGGAAAATTCTAATTCAAATATTTGGAGAAAATGTCAAGAGTCCATCAGTTTTTGAGTTACATCAAAAAAATTTAATTAATTTTCTCAAAAATTGGTTTTGTGTAAAAATTACCAAATTATTCACCTTTTTTTTTGTTTTTCTTGACGCTTTCCAAAACTACTGGGAAACTTCAATTTTTACCTCTTACAATATACCAAAATAAACCAAAATATTTACAGAATACCTACTATAAACTGTAATTATATTCTTTTAACAAATGGTTATTTAATATGAAAAAAAAGTACCAACTATATATATTTTTTCTATCAGAAAAGATGTTGATGTCAAAAATCGGATCATTTCTAATACCCCAAATGTCGAAGACGGGCAGAAAAAAATACACACATCATTATTAACACAATATATTCATTCGCTACTCTCAGAATCTAAAAAATACATAATATTATGATAAATTGTCAAAAAAATAGGTTTATTTCGTTATTAAATTATATTGTGTATCACCCTTAAACGACTTAGTACTTTTCTGTTATCGATTCGTAGAATTGTTTTTTGCTAAATACACAAGTTATAAAATAAAACCAATCTATTTAACTACAACTACTAAAAAGGTGTTACAATCATCGAACCTTCAATATTTCAAAAATGAATTCATTGATTCAACTACTATCATGTATAAAGATCTTTTAATTATAATTACATAATATTTTATAATGCTTAATTTTATTTAATTTTATCGAGGAGACTTGAGTAATATATGAAGTCATTCAAAAATCTATTGTTCATTTAATCATTATTCAGTATAATTAGTTATCATTAATAATATTATGATGTATTATAAATTTTTTACTGATTACCATAAAGATAAATAATTAAATTAATATATTCATTAAAATTATTTTTATATTATGTCATAGTGAGGGAACCTACTACCAAAATTGAATATGTCATTTAGGTAGAATTATAGAAAGCTATAAAGGACGTATACTTACAGTCTTACATCTTAGACAATTACGGTTTTAATTTGAATTACGAAAGAATGTAACTTGAAAATATATTTTATCTTAAGTTTTTACTGTAATATAACATTAATTTATTTTTGCTCATTCTATTAGGACAATGACAAAACAATTTATTGAACTTGGTATGGGAATTTCTTTCCAACTTGTAGGTATAAAAGCATAAATAAAATAATAATAGTAGAACTATATAAGTATATACCTACTCATATTTATTATATATATTATATTGTCAACGATTTTTATATTGCACGCACAACTTATTGAATTACAATTAATTTGAGAAAATAATAGGTTGAAAAAACAGAAAATAATTTAATTCAGATAAAAAAAAAAACATGATACATTGAGAAGATACGAGATTGAAGGATAAATATTATACGATGAAACGTGGATAACGCATTACTATAATATATTTCTGTTTCACCAAATTGTACAGAATGATGGATGGATTGAAATGAGGAAAAAAGAAAAAGAAATACAAATCGGGATTGACGTGTTTGCTAAAAAAAAAAAAAATACTTAAAAAGCGAAAAAGCTAATGAAACTATATGAAAGATTAGTTTTGGCATAGTGAACTCGAATAGTAACAGACATGTCAATCACATGGAAAGGACAATTATTGACAATTTATAGAAAATTAAACTACGACGGTTTGAGGAAAAAAAAATACTAATTATTCAAATATTATTGTATTGTAGGAGGGGGTCTGAATTTGAAAAATGTTACCCTTTCAGAGACCTTTTAACGAAACTATAGTGTAATTATTATTTTATATTTAAAAGAAGATATTTCTTATTATTAATAATTGTACATGACATCGATTAGTGATTGTTGGTTTGAAGTCTGAAGATCTTATCTGAAAATCTTATCCAAACGAGCAAAAATTTGAGCTAAATATTATCGATTTATTCAAAACAAAATACGAAAATACTAAACAAATAAGTAAGTAAGTAACCACTGTGCTTAATCTTGTCATTGAGTAAGTCACTGCAGTAATGCATCATGTGTTAGAATTCAATGATAAATCATTGCATACGACAGTGGTGGTGTACTTAGCTTTTTTGAAATGCTATGAAATGTTTGACTAAATTATACATCGGTTAATATACTTTCATTGCTTCATCGTATATTTTATACAACAAAAATAAGCCAAAAGGAAATATGGTACAAAATAAAATATAACAAAACAAGAAAATCGTATGATGAGAAATCGCGTTATACGCGTTAATATTCAGTTCCATGAAAATTTAAACTCCAAGCGCCCATCAAATTATTTGTGGAATGACGTTCAAGTTTTATTTTAATTACAATAATTATACTTTATGAGGAACCTTGTATTATATTTGCATGTTTTTTGGCTGGAGGACATATTTTTACATCTATAGAAAATTATCATAAGCAAAAAAATCAAAAATGTAGTAGGTAATAATTATTTTAATACCTACTCAAGATAGATTTAGATAAATCGGAGTTCTGATATTAATATAAATAAAATACCATACGGGGGGCGGAGTGGCCGAGTGGTCTAAGGCGTCGGCTGCTACGCGCTGGTTCGATCCTCGGCTTCGGGCGGCACTTTTCTTCGGGCAAGTCAAAGTGTCCGGAGAACAAATGCCACCATCCCCCACCCGGGCATTGCAGGTACCTACGGGTGCCCAACTCAAAAATTCTGCCAAATCTAACACATACGTGTAAACAAATCTATATTACCCTCCCCTACAGTACCACAGGCTAATGACCTTAGTAGTTGAAGCCTTAGCCCTAATTAAAAAAAAAAAAATACCATATTAAATTTATTTAAATAATGTATAAATACTGATTTATATGAAATATAAATAAAATACCTAAAAAAAAATGTGTAATATTGTTTTTATTTATCAATATTGAATAAAATATAAATTGAGTTGTAATTTAACCGTACAATGTACATACATTGAACGTTAAATTGATAATTATAATTTATTTTTGAACTATTACCATAATGGGTTATCATTTACCATAATATTAGTATATTATAAACCAGCTGTCCCGTCCGACGTTGTCCAGGCCAAATATTTGAATTTGTAATAAATATATTTCTACAAATACCATATTTCTTCTAGGTAATTATACTATCAATATAATATGTAACAAATTACAACCTTTTAGATTGACAAAAAAAATTTCTTTTTTTGTATGCTAAAAAAAATCATGTGTGGCCTACCCTTTACCTATCTAGAGCCTTTATAAGTTGAAAAATCAAGCTGTATACACGCTCCAATTTTCAGTTTCATTATTTCTCCTATAACCATTAACCAATAGCAACCATTTATAAACAAAAATTTCTATCGTAAATCTCAAAATACCTGTTTGAGCACCTCTCCAGGGTGAATCAACTGGGTCTAATTGTGAATTTAAACCATTCAGGGTCTCACTCAAAAACACACAAAAATTGTCCAGTGGTTTAGGAGGAGTTCAATGACATTTTCACCAAGGAAAATTATTATACATTAAAACCTTCCTCGTGACTTGGCTGATGTATTAGTGAAAACCGTATTAAAATTAGTAGAATTTTTTTTCGAGATATGCTCGTACATACAAAAAAGGGAGCAGTGTTTCTCTACTATATTATACATGTTATATACATATAAACCTTCCTATTGAATAACTCTATCGATTAAAAAAAAACCACATAAAAATCCGTTCTATAGTTTTAAAGATCTAAGCATGCAGAAAAAGGGACTTTATTTTATAATATGTTAAGATGTGTACATTATTGGTATGCTATAAATCTCACCACGGTGATAAACGAGTATATTAGCGATGTATAATTTTTTAGGAAAATATGATAACTTACGATAAATAATAAACCTCTAGAGTGCTATAATATTTTTTTAAACTTTTAAATGTCCATAATCGTACAGCATATTATATTATATTATGTTTTTACATAAATTGTATTTATTTACTAACAATCAAAAAAGGCACATCGTTTTATAAACGATCAATGCTTCACTCAAAATGTTAATTTAAATTGTATATTATGTGACCTATTAATTATTATAGCTGATATGAAATGTAAATTTTCTTGTGATGATCGACAATTACGTTATGATGGATCAACATATACTTTGATCTCGGTAATATGTTTTTTAACGATCGTTAGTATAATATTTGCGGTTAAATTGTTATAACGGTGTCTGTGTTAAAATTCACTCCTGAAGTCCTCGGTACATTAAATCAAATTCAGCGAGAAATTATAACGACAAAATAACTCGTTTAAGAGCCTTTTACTAACGATCATAATCTACATTAACCTTTTTTGAAAACATTTTGTCAATGATAATCATCTAAAATAAACAAAAAAACGCATCTTCTTAAACTATGTATGTAGAGAAATTCCCTTGTCATAAACACCTAAAAACATATTTTAGACAATACAATTTATAGTTAAAGATCCTGGGAAGAGTAGGTATTTAAAAAGCACTGATAACACTGTTGTATGTATGATTGAAGTATATAATACAAACATGTTTTTAAAAAATATTTTGTTTAGAAACTTAATAACTCGAGACAGTAAAATTAAAATAACTCTTCAATCAAGATACCATAATATTCTTGTATAACAGGAAAAAAAAAATTTTAAAAAATTATGACGTTTACGGACAATTTATTATATTATGCAATTGACCATTGACTACTTCACAAGTACAATTTAGCTCAATATTGCATTCATGCAAATTAATACATAATTTATACTTAAAACAGAAATGACATTCATAGCATTTTCGAAAACCTAAAAATATCATTCTGTCATAAATCAGAAGTTGAATGGCTCTCTAGGGAACATATTTACGACGGTTTTTGTATCACATCGAAAATGAACATTTGTACCTTTGGAAAATAACATAAAAGTACAATAAAATGTTTTTAGTAGTAAGATATTCTTTGTTCAATGTGTAAATTTGACTTTCAATTTTCCATCATTGATTTTGTTTTTACGTTACTTTTTTCCTTTGTATCTCTTTAGTGACTGACTTATAAGTTATTCGATTTAAAAAGAGTAAATATATAATTGATTCCAAATTGAAATTATATTTTATAATTTTCCTTTTAGAGAATAAAAATGACATTTTAATGTTAATTTTCTTTCCGATAAGAATGGTAAGATAAAAATGTAATATACCTATTTTCTGAATGTCTAAATTATACACCTAAGCAATTAAACGACTAATGGACAATTATGATTAAAATTAAATTATTTTAATTCAACATAAACATTTTTAATTAAATACTTTATGATAAAGACGTTTTTTGCAGTGTTCTCAAGAAAATTAATTTTTTTGCTTTTACCACTGCCGCTCATAAAATGTTTATTTTGTATTTTTGTAGAAATAAATTGTTCGTAATAAATTATTGACACTATTACACTAGTCTTAAGTCTTAACATTTCATGCATTTTTTAAATAATATTTTAGATTCTGAGTGGAACGATGAATGTATTGATTTTACAATGATGTAAGATTTTTATTTTTTTTTGTGTCTGTCATCACAAAACATAACTAATAATCGATTTGATATTAGTGATACATATATTGTATTGCTTGTATTTCGAATACCTATGCTATTAATTGTGATACCGTAGTAATGAAGTATTGAATTTTCACAAGAACTGATACAAAATTATAATTTCAATATTTGTCCAATTTATTGCTCAATTTATTAGGGCAGTACAAGTAATGATTAGTTTTAATTCGTTTAGTTAAATAAACAAAAAACTGAGTAAAATTATTAACTTTTAATTCAATAATTTGAAATAACTCAGTTAAGTTACATTTTTTTTTCATCACACCTGATTTTCCCCTACCTAGTAAAAAACAATATTACTACCTGTGGAGTTTTGTAACATGGTTCATTTTTTTTTGGAGAGTATTTACGAAATACGGTTTACACTTAAATGTAGTACAAAAGAGTGTAGTAGTGTGTGTAAATTAATAACATTAACTATGAACGCACCTATTTAAATAAATAAGTGTATTATTGACGGTTTAATAAACTAATATGGTTAATGATATTAGTTAACAGCTCTTCCAACTCGTCTGTAGATAAAGTTAGAAAGAGACAATATGAAATGTCTTCACATGAGTGTTTTCGAATTTTTACCATTATGATTATACCATAATATGGCTATGATATTATTATGATACCTATCAATGATACTATTGTTAAAATATCAGTAATAACTGGTACCAGTTTATTTATGAAATATAGCTATAATAATTTAGTACCTAGTAATGCAATAACGAATTCATTTTTAGTTGTTGATGCAGATTAGTTATTGTGGCTACTTCTGCAGGTGATGGCAGAATGATAATTTAGGCATCATAATTATGATAAATTAAATCATTAATGTCAAATAACTTATAATATTTATCATTTGTATGAAGATGAGTAACTATAAAACACGCTTAATCAAATATATAATATTACATAAATAATAATTATTATCTAACATATAGCACGTTAAATTTTAAAATAACACAGTGAGTCGGTGTTTATAGTCGGCAGTTCGATACCTATATTATGTTTATTTACAAAAGGTTTACCATGAAATAAAGTTCACGTTAAGATACTTTTAATACCTATTTGAAAATGTCAAATGCAGCTAAATGTCTAATATATTATATACATGAGCCAAATGATAAAAGTTATGCTGTAAGTAAAATAAAGTGAAAAACACTTCTAATAGGTACCTATAACCAAAATAAATTATATTATTATGTCTACTACAGTTACACATATTCACTGAGTAATGAGTATTAATATTATATAAAGTTTTTAGGTATTAGTTATAAAGAATTATTTTTATAATCTATAATAATATGTACCGAATCTGAAATTTTAAGCACGAAACATAATAATATTTATCTGGTTACTTTGATCAAATACTTTCCAAATCATAATTTATTTTCTATGATTATTACCTATCTAATATCTATATTAAATACAAAACGTCAAAACGTGTTCTTGATTATTTTTTATATTATAATATTATGATTTATAACAATTAATAATTATTAATCAAAGTAAAAACTATGAAATTAACACTATACAAGTAAGTGCCTTACGGCCTTACCGATCTTCATTTGAAATCCATAGAGATATTACCAAATAATATTAAATGGTTACATTAGGTAACGGATACAATAATATTTTATTATAACTAAACACAGCTTATAATAAACACATACATTATTATTCATAGGTACCTAAGTATGTTTACAGAATAATATACGTATGTAGTAGGCTCATTTTATGTACAAATTTTATTTGACAATATATAACGTGTATAGACTATATTATGGATTAATTTTATTAATTTTTATTTTAAAAACAATTTCAGTGTCAGTCATTCATGCTTATTTTACAGAAACTATTCCTAAGTTACTAATTTTGTCTTGTTGAACCTATACGAATAAACAGTATGTTTGCCTTATGATTCCATTGAACTTGAACAGAAATACAGAAAAAAGAGTAAAGACGTACCTAATAAATTCAAATAATATTAATACAAACTATTATCATTGATTCTAAATATTGTAATTATTGATATTATAAATTATTAATTGTTAGTCATAGCCAGGATAAGCTCTTATTCGGTATAAAAAGTACCGAATAAGTTATTTGTAATTTATTCATTTAGTAAAACTTAATTCCGATATAAAAAAAAATAGCTTAAGTTTATTCGATGAATAAAATTGATTGAAAAACTGACCGTAAGTATATTAAACACTGTTTTTATTGATTTAACTCATTTTATAAGCTGTATATTTTGACCGGTCATATTTTTCTATTATTTTTAAACACAAAAAATAGAAAACAATAAAACTGCAAAAATAATATACATATAGGTAGGTATAGTCAAGTATTTTCTACCTAACTTAAAATAAGCTTAAAATATACTCAACGAATTTTCATCCTGGAAAATTTGAAACACAATTTCTCGGACCTCTTATTAAATTTCTGACTAAAAATTGGTATAAGTTTTTCAAGTCTAAACTTGCATATTATAGTTTTGAGTAACAATTGAACAATATGTAAACAACAATACAATTAATAGGCATATACATAAAAGGATAATATTAATCAAAATGCCTTTAAAAACTATTATCATATGAATGTTTGAATTTGTCATTTGGCTAACTAAAATATACAATACGAATATCAGTCGAGTAAATTAAAAAATAGACCTCTCTATAAAAATGTAATAAGAAAATTGTTATAAATTACTTGGGCGACAACTTTACGAGAATAACGGAACAACATTGGTGAATGAAAATATATTTTCGGGGAGAATATTATACATATTATTTATGCTAACTTAAGGAAAGACGAGTGATCATAAATTTACTATAATAATCACCGAATGTAGATTTTTGTATCCATCAGATTAATATACTGTTTCAACATATTGTCTATAGTAAAATAAAATATTGTCAAGCTACATACAAGGAAACTACATTTTTAATAAACATTAAATTAATGATAAATAAAAAGAAATGTATTAATATGATCAACACAATGATTTTAGACGTATGTTTATAATTCAGACTTCGGCTAACATGCAGTAGGTAAACGACTATTTTTTTTTTTTATATCATTTGATTATGTGTGATGTGCCAATATGTATCACAACTCTTAAACAAAAACGATATGTAAGTACCATAATAAAATTATTGTTGTATTAATTTCAATATTGCGTAAAAATATAGCATTCATTTTTTAAATAAATAAAATTTTATCATTTATAAATGTACATTGTACATATATATTAATATATTATATATAGGTACTAGCTGATCCCGAGCACTTTGTTGCCCGTAAAAAAATGACAACTCTTAAAAATTGTGATTTTTCAACTCCTTTTGGGTGTAACTAATTGCTGCACTAATTGCGACTCAGCCACCCCGGACAATATGTGACAGCAAATCAAGTAGACAATCCACCTGCTATAAGTGCAACTCAGTTACCTTGGAAAGCAATTTGCGAAAACTCGATAGCAATAATAATAATAATAATAATAATAATAATAATAATAAGTAATAACCAATTGAAACTAATAATAAATTAATACTTATTTCTAATAATTATTTCTCCTATAACCAATAGCAATCATTAATTTTATAAACAAAATGTCCATCCTAAATCTCAAAATCCCTGTTTGAGCACACCTCCGGGTTGAGCCTACCTCGTCCAATTGTAAATCCAAACCACTCAACCACGCACAAAAAATTTCATCAAAATCGGTGCAGCTGTTTAGGAGGAATTTGAATACTTACACACTGACAGAAGAAATATATATATATATATATATATATATATATTAAGATAATATAGTAGGCGTAGCGTATGAATAAAAATTCTTTATAAATATTATATCATAAAATTAAGTTATTATAAAATGATTCATTATGTTGATGTAACAGATGGTCGCTTTCTAAAAAACCGTTCAGACTTTTGATTTCACTTATTTTTTTTTAAGTGAAAGTATAGTAACGAATTTCGTTTTCAAGTTTTAAACATTGTAAGTATATAAAGAAAATAATAATATTAAATTTACTTCCTTATGTATTTTTACGATTTATTTCCGGAAATTGTATTCCATATGGGTTACGTTGCGTAATGTAAAATTTGAAAGTATATTGCGCATTCGCATACCGATATTTTCCTTTAAAACCGGTTTGATACAAATCATCAAAATCATCATTAGGTTCACACAACAGTTTAGTATCACATTAAGTATAAGTTGTGTTTTTAAAATTAAGTTTCTTAGGCGTATAAATATAATAACTGGGTTTAGGATTTATATGCTGTATAAATAAGTAAAATAATATGCAATAAGAATATAATAAAATATAAATAATTTCTAAACTATCATTAAGTTAAGGAGATATCTTCCAACTTTAAAATTAATTTAATGAGAAAACAAAAGTTACTTTATATGTAAGCTGAACATTATTGTTGTTAGTCTTAGTCTCAAATTAACCCATATTATTTTTAACAGATTTTAATTTATTTTGTCAAAGCTAAAATCACTGATTTTATTAAATTAAAACTAGCATTATAGTAATACGAGAAATACGCAAAATCTAGCTCATACATTACTTTAGTTTAAATATACTACACAACATACGTTTTCCGTGTTTATACTCGTAGTTTAAAAAAAGCAATAATATGCATTATATTTCAAATATGCGAAAATATACATAACAAAAAATATTTCTTTCGTATCAGTATGATGTGGTTCATGGACATAACTAGGTAACCAAATGTATAAAAGAACCATTAAAAAACATACCAATTCATATATATTATAACCCTAATAATTACGTATAAACCTACCTAACCTATAAAATTATACCCACCTATCCACTTTTTCATTGTTATAAATAATATTATTGTAGAGATTTTTATTGCTAACCATTTCAGATGCTGAACGTTATTTATAATTTGCATCTCGTGACTATATGAAAATATATTTATATTATAATTTTTATATTTAACATGTTTTTATTATATTAAACATGCACTAGTATCAAACATAATGCAATTCTCACGACTCATATAAATATTTTGAATCACACAATTATATTGCTTAGACTCCTAGAGTATGATATGATCATTCACTCGTGTTAGGGTTCATAAATATAATTTAAAAGTTTTATTTTTTATATAATTAAGACGTATATTATAATGTAAAGATTGGTAGTATAATATTATTAGACACTTAAATGAAATTAGAGATTTATTACAAGTGCGTTAACTAGTCCTAATATAATATTATTATTTTTGCATACTTGTCCAGTTAAAAACATGAAAGATTTAATGTAGGTATTTAATGTTATATTCAAAAGGGTGGGGGAGGGGGTGGAGGGTTGAAAATGTTCATACGATACTGGAAGAATTAAATGAAAGTAATTTTTAAGCATTTTGTTGTATAATATTATTACTCAGTACTATTGAATTGTAGAAAAATAAAATAAAATGGGAACTCAAAAAGAACATTTAAAATAAATAAAATTTATATATTAAGCGACCTGATGATGTTTGGCTGATTTGCGCGGACAGTAAAGTTCTGAACATAATTATGTAGATAATTATTTCTGGCTTGTAGTTTAGACTTAACATTTTTTATGAGTACAAATAATTTTTATATAATATTTTACAAATTTTAAAAAGGTGTATTGAAATATTTTAAGAATTTTTAGAATATTCATTGTATTTATTAAAGTTTTATTCATTCCCTCAATAATTGGAATCTAGACATTCCAGAGTTAAGCTAACCAACAATCAAAATATCTAAAAAAAAAAAAAAATAAAAAATAATTGGTTCAAAAAATAGTAGCATTTTTGATATAATAATAATATAATATTTGAGTATGATTGTCAATAGTATGATATGGATAATTATAAAAATAGTAAACATAAATATATTAATAACTCACATAACAATTTTATATATTTCATAAATCAATCATTAACAAATTAAATGTTTTTTTTAATGTGATTGAACTATACCTATAAATGATTTCACTATTACTAATATTCTCTTTTTAAACAGGATATTTTTTATATTTTTTTTATTTGAATATTATTTTGATTGGATATTTTAAATAGAAGATATTTTATCCCAATACTATGTTATATTAACACAGGGAAGTATATTTCCCTTACCTCTTAAATTATGCTAAAGTGCTATTAAATTTAATAAAAATATAAAATACCTACCTAAGAAAATGTATTATTTTGTGTTACGACTACAATAATAATACGCTATTCACAGTATTATAAATCTGTTAAATGTAAATTCTATTAAAATTATTATGAAACAATTATTTACCTCCTTGTGCATAGATTTCATATCTGTGAAGTATTGTTTATTTCTATTTAATCATAATAGTTTTTATAATAAAATACATCAATAGCTAAGCTCAGCATGTAAAAAATTAACTGAAATGTGGTCCCTTTGCAAATTAAGAAAAGGTATTTAAAATGGTTTTTTTTTTTTTTTACAATGGTAATTTATTACGCGTTTGTAAGTTGGTATACATATTTGTTTTTAATATAAAATTCAAATCGTGCCTTTAACGTTCCGGACGTTACGGTTCTTTTTCTATTTCTTTTTTTTTTTCAAGGCTATTAAAAAGTATTTTCTATTTTGTTTTAATTTGAAATTTGTATGTTTTACTTGGCGTTGTTTTCATTACGTAAACGCATTATACCATCGGGGTTAATGTCAGATGGGTCATCCCATCATGGCCGTGAATGGTTGGTTTACAGTATATATATATATATATATATATATATACCCAAATCCTATGAAAGACGTAATATAGACTAGCGCGTTACGACGAGTGCACTCGTAAATAAATTGACTGTAATATATCAAAAAGTACTATATAAATATGAATATTCATAAAACACTACGTAACCAGAATATGTCTTATAATATAAAATCGTTTCATATAGGATGGTTATATACATATATTCTCCAATTGCTACGGTAGGTACAAACATCGGATCACTATCCAACTAACGAATTTGGCAATTAGTTCACGGCGTTATTACAATATCGAATACGGCATAAGTATTTTAATGATATTATATCAATTCAATCCTAACCTAATTAACCAAGTTTCTCCAATTTACTTTGATAACGTTGCTTTGGTTTTGTTTCAAAAGCAGTTAGTTTTTAAATTTACATTTACGTTTCGGTCCGGTGTTATAAATTTATTTGTTAGACATTACAATTAAAAGAAGATTTCTACGTCTTCCACAGAATTTTCGCATCTTATTTTTAATAAGTTTGCATAATTTTAAATAAAACCACTGCAGTCACATCAAAAAACTTCTTTAGAACATTTTCAACTGAAAAAGTTTGGCCGGTGCTCGGGAAAAAGGGAATAAGTCCATTTTTACTATTTTTTTTTTTTTTTTTATTGAATATTCTTGTAGATTATTATAAACCGCATCGATATTGACATTAAAAAAATGTTACGAATTGTAGGTTAATTTTTTTGTAAAACCTATGAGAAAAAATGAATAAATTATCAGTCATTGTACAATTAGGAACAGTTTATTGTAGTTTTGTCAAAACCGTGTTTTTATACTTATTCCCTTTTGTCCGGACACCGTTCATTTGTTATATATAATGTCAAAATAGCTTGTAGTAGGTAATTAAAGAGGTAAATATACAATACATACAAATGAATTTTTATACATTAAAAAATATCGAACATATATATCTGATATTAAAACAACACAATACTTTTTTTTTTTAAATAGACATTACTGAAATAATATTTTTGAAGTGTGAAAATAAAACGACGCAAACAAGTATGTGGATAACATTATTATAATATTGTGCCTTTGTTCCGTATCATACATTACACGTAACAAATTATATATTTATCATTAAAAAAAAAACACATGGTCAGCTTAATAAGTTACCGCTGTCTCTAATTCTTTACAAATATGAATAACAAATAGCAGTCT
This sequence comes from Acyrthosiphon pisum, assembly GCF_005508785.2. Lineage (NCBI taxonomy): Eukaryota > Metazoa > Arthropoda > Insecta > Hemiptera > Aphididae > Acyrthosiphon > Acyrthosiphon pisum. Next base: position 9,215,051 of record NC_042494.1, read on the forward strand.
ATTATTTTTGTTGTTTTTAAAATATTATAATATGTACCTACCTGAAAAAAGTCTTGAATTGAAAATCCGCATGGGTGGACGGGTGGTAATATCAATTTAAAGTAAACGTTGTACACCGTAATTATAGGCACCTGGCAATTTGATAGTTAATAGATATTCATATTATTATTTTTATTCTGGTAAATAGGTACACAACTGTAAGTTAAATGGAAAGAAATTCCATTTCTGCAGATCGTGTGACGCTTACCTACATCAGATAAAATGTATCGATTGTGTATAACTTTTATGTCGTTTATAGTTATTTTGTAGTCTCATTTGCTTATTTCGTTTTAATTTGGTTTCGAACAACATTTCACAGCTGCAACGGTCGGTAAAGTAAACCATTTATATACTTGTCATGTAGAGCGTTATTAATTAATGTAACATTGGTTAGACGAATACATACCATAATTGAAAAAAAAAGATATAATAAACAAAAATGCCCTTTGGATAGAGCACTTACGAGCATAGAAATAAAAATAAAACTTAATAGAAATGAATACTTTCCCATGTGACGTAAGGTGCCTGCATATAAACAGTTCGTTTCAAAATATCTAACACAAATTTCAAAGCCTAACTCTATGGAGGACGACTTAAACTAAAATGAATACTTTACTACATTTAGGAGGTACGGTAAATATAATATATCATTATTATGCAATTGAATATTGGGTCAAAAACTAAAAGCTCTAATAAACACCAAGGAACCATTTAAAGATATACGCTCGTAGAACACATGCTCCTATTGGTTAGATCGTTTTTTGTTTCAATGACAATCAAAACTCTAATTAGTATACCGAAGGTAAAAATTACAAATCGATTAAATATTTTACCATCACTATAATATTGCCGTCCAAAATAAAATAGAATGCGACTAAAGACTATAATTATTATTGAGCAACGGACAATTTATAATATATTATATAAGTACATATGGTTTAATTATTGACACTAGATTTAATAAAATGTCAAGGTTTCGTTAATAGAAATCGTTATGTTTTGAGACGAATTAAAAATAATTAGACCCTCCGTTAAAAAAAAAAAAAAAAAAAATGAAGTGATCTCTAAACGTGAGTAGGTATAATAATATTATGACGTCTCGTTCACCAGTATAGAGTCTGTGCTATTGAGTCATCTACGCACAGTGTTGTGTAGCAAGTCGCTAACTATAACGTAATGTTCAGCGTGCAGCGTAGTATTACCTGTACAGCATTGACGATGGTGTACGACGATAGCATCGGCCACTCCCAAGACAGCACTGTTAACGGTCCGCTAATTATGCACACCATACTGTCAGCGACGCACAAGTTGAGCAGCAAAAGGTTGTTGGACACCTTGTGGCCCACGGAAAGAGCGAGAAACACGCATAAATTCGCAGTGGTGCCGATTATCGCCACAAGTACCACGTGGACGGCCATCAATGATGTAGCTATGGTCGAAAACCCATCGTCTATGAAATGTTAAAAAAAAAAACACATTATAAGTTTGCGTTTATAATTTGAATTAACTGCAAAACCTAATGATTGATATTACACCGTAGTCACGGTGCCATAGGCGTGTTTACGGGAGGGGCCGAGGGGCACCCCCCCCCCCCCCCGGCAGACTGTACCTTCAACAAAATCATGCCAGAACAAAAAAAAAAAGTCGCGCAATGTGTACCCTACTACCCTGCAGTACCTACCTATAGATTTTTATTAATTGTAATTTCTTTAGTTCCGAATTTATTAATTAGTGATTATATTATCATATAGTATTATGCTCATTAATTCTTTACAACTACCTACATAACATGGAACTGTTGTGCCCGTTTACCAGGTCTTGCGCTGTGATATCACAGATTAAATACAATTTTATCTAACCTGTGGTAATATGGTTTTATCAGCTGATAATGTCCAATTACTGATTATTATTTCAAAAATGTGTTTAGATATTTTACGACTTATTAAAATAATTTAAATTTTGTAAGAAACTCAAAATATTTATTACTGATTAGTTAATAGTTTTAAAATTTGTATGTTGTTTACCTTGTATAATGGGTGAGAAAAAAGTATTTTTATTGTTTTGACAATGGTTATACTTTTTGATTTCATAATTAAAAAATATTCCTACCATTGTGAATTTTGTAACATAAAAAACGAATGTTTTTTCATGTCTAAAAAAAAATAGGTCTCACAATTTAAAAATTTGTTGTGCCCCCTCGGCCACCAAAGTCTGAACACGCCTATGAGTCACACAGACGTCATTAATTTTCAAGATCGACCATGAACCATATTTTATACATAAACGTACATCTCACAGATATATATATTTTCATAATCTGAGCTGAGCGATATGTATTGATTTTACAATGATTTTTCCTATACTCAAGTTAAATTATTAACCCATTATACACTGACCCATTTGTAACTTACTGTACAGCAGAGCGACATCCACTTAGCCGCTTTTTTTAATTTGATATTCTGGATATTTAAGTTGTTATGACATCTGATATTTAAGAAAATAACGGTTTTAAAAGCGATGTTTTTAGGAAAAATTAATTTTTATTAAATAAATTACTTATTACTTTGGTATCTATCAATATAAATACATAAAACCAATATACTTATTCATAATGGTCGACGGACAATCTCCTCTCAGAATCGTTCTTCGTATATAATGATTAATTATCAATGGATTCAAATGTAACACATACATTACAGTGAATTACTTCTCAATGACGAGGTACACTCAACACCTACTGCAGGCTATTGTACGGCATAGCAATTACCCACTTGCCTACATTTCATTTACCATTATATATTTATATAGGTACTATTATTATAACATGCTGCAGAGTACAGGTTGTTTTGTTAAATATAGTAATAAGATAACTAATTTGTCAAAGTTCATAAAACAATTATGTTCAATGCACACAACTTTACGCACTACTTATACAATTAAATGTAATAGTAGGTACATCAGTTACGCATACATGTTTAAATAATTATTACATATTTGAATTTATTTTCTTTACGACTGTAGAAATAAATTCAAAATCAAATACAATTACAAATTTTCAGTCGTTTAGATTTGAGTAGGTAACAAATTACAATAATTATTTTATTTCGTGTTTAAAATCTCGTATTATAATATGATTAATGATAGACTAGGCATAGCATAGTAAATATATAATGTTAATAACATTATTACATAATAAACATTATATAATCATTAATCATTAATCATACAGTACACATATATAATATTTGAAAATTTGAAAAAATAAATTATGAAAGAAATGAATATATTAATTAATTAATTTAATCTACATAATAATTATATGTATTATGATAAATATTAATATGCTACAACTAACTTTACAACTGGTCGCAACACAACATATAGAACGTTACCAAAAATGTGATTTATTAGACGTACCAAATTAATTTATTGAATTTTTATTTTTTAATAATTATTGTTTTTTTTTTTTTTTTTATTATTATTATTTGTATTTTATTTGTTATAATTATTTTATATAATTTTTATTGGCATTTTTTATTATCGGACACGACAAGAAGAAGAACTTTACAACTTGGTAAATTTATTGAGGTGCCCGAAATTATTTTACTAGGGGGTGGCCCGGGAGAGGGGAGTTTATTTGTAGATAAAAATAAATATAATATAACATATTAGATTTTAGATTCCATGCGAGGCGATTTATTTATTATTCTTCTGTTACACGATAACTGATAAGTTTTTAAAACAATGCTTTGTTTTTTTGGTATTTTTGAGAGGTCAAAATAGGTCCAAGAGTTTTTAAAAATAATAAGAGTAAAAACCAATTAAGAAAAAACGGAAATTTTTACGCAAAACTAGTTTTTTATGAAATCTATTTTGATTTTGTTGGTGTAACTCAAAAAATAGTTATTTTGTCGTAATTTAAAAATATTATTCGTGGGCATTTGCAATTTTTAATGTATACATGCTCGGACTGGCTGGGATGATGGGATGCTACAGCATCCCTTTCCCTAAAATATATTTGCCTAATATTATTTATCATATATTTAAGGACGCAAGACACCTAATTAACAGCAGATCGTTACCAACTAACGATTATTAGTAATTTATAATATTGTACAATTTTTATTGAAAGTTTGTTGTAACTTGGTACTTATTTACGTTTTTAACGTATATTCAATATTTAATATTTTTTTAAAACAAAATAAAACATATTAATATTTTATAAATAATCTACATGTTTTAAATTTGCCCCAACAATTTTTGCTTTTTACCCTTTAAATTGTGTAGCATCCCGTGCTCTTTTTTACCAGTTCGCGCCTGAATGTATATTATTATATTTTATACGCACAATGACATTTTCAATTGCATTGAAAAATTAATTCAACCTAATAATGCATTACTAATTGTATAATTAATGGCATTGATTGCAATATAAATATATCATAATATGATAATATAATATTTTGTAATATCTGGCTGACAGACCTTTTTCGTTCAAAATCGTATTTGGTATAAAATTACGTAGTATAACATTGAATTCAAATTTAACACATCCATTACAGTGACCCATACGACATCTAATGTACAGGAGAGCCACTAGCTCACCTTTTTTTTTTATAATGGTGACCTTTTTTTTTTTGTATAATGTAACGTAATTTGTTATTATAGTAATTTATCATAGTACCTATACTCAATTTAAAATAAATTTCCGAAAAGTCAGGGGGGAAATGTCCCTGCTTACTCTTTATTCCGGTCACCTATGAATATTTAATGTTTTAGGCCCTAATTTTGGTGTCGTTTTTTTTAAATGACAGAAAAAAAGTTCTCGTTTGAGTTTTAGTGAATAGCGGTATTTTTAATTTTTTTTAATTTTGGTGGACTAGGTATAAACTTTTAGACTCAATAACCATCATAAGTATAGTTATTAAATTACTTACAATAATGAGAAATAATTAATTTTAAAGTTATAATAAAAATATTAAAGAAATGTTATAGATTAAAAATAATGCAGTATATATTAATATATTATACATTGTAAATTTGTGAATTTATATAGTATATATATATCTAATCTAAATTAAAAGTTATATGCATCATTAGGGAGTAGCTGTGATCAAATTTAACTACCTATGTAAGGATTTAAAAATAAATGTTAATAATTTAATTAATGGATTAATATATGATGCATATTTTTAATTCGTTGTCAAATATGAGATGTATTAGATATTCAATAAGGCGTCTGGTGATCGGTTGGCACCCATGGCTGTGATATTGGCGTATGTTCGTCTATTAATGGAACTGTAAAGATTTTCAGACTGAGCAAGATATTATATGGTAAACGGGAAGAAGAGAGATGTTTTTGCATTTTTAATTTTTTGAATATTGCAGCACAAAAGGTGCATTTATCCAGGAACTACCGGTATTTAAAGGTACAATGCCTTTTTTTAAAGTATAATATTAAGAAACGAAAATACATTTTTAGCAAAATATAACAATAAATTCGTCATAATTGCTGCTGTAATTAGTGCCTACGAAAAATTTTAAAAAGTTAATCTTTACACTAGGCAAATACATTTTTTTTTTTTTATTATATTATTATATTATTGGTTTTTAAATATTAAAATAATGAATTATCTATTAAAAAAAAAATAGTTCCTTTATATTAATATATTTTATGGTAGTATTATCAACTATAATCATAAATAAATTGTATCAATGCAGTATAGGCATATTGAATAATGACGCTAGATAATGTTGATAATAGTTTAAATTGTAAATCGTACATAAGTTGGTACTGAAGAAATGAACATTTTAATTTTAACCACTTAGACGTCTAATGACTGATAAAATAATGACTCTATACCTTCATAGATTTTTACTCGTAACTATTTGTCTCTCTTTTCGTATATAACTCAATACTATTATTGCTACTAGTTTATTGTTTTGTGTTCACTAGTTTATCACACACCAATATACCATACTAGTACAACTACGAGTACTATACTACGAATAAACGAGTAGTAACAATGGTTGAAATATACAGGTTATTTCATATAGACTCGGATTTTTATCATCAGATACAAAATGGCTGTGCAAAGGGACATCACAAATATCAATAGTTCGTATCGTGAAAAATTGTTGGCTCCCATTACAGTGCCATTTTTGTTTCATCATCAAATATTTGATTGAAGAGGGATATATATACAATAACCTTGTATATTTAAAACAAGGTAGTAATTAGGATTTTTAATTTTTAAAACCCCCCTAAAAATATTCATAGAAATTATTAACAGCGAGTACCTATTATTAATAGGACGTCGTACCCGCTATGTCATCTTCGTTTTACACACGTACGACATAACAAATTTTCGTTCAGTAGTTCAATAGTGGACAGTTAGTTTTGATATTAGAGTGAATTAGTCTAAATTATCAAACTTAAAGGTAAGAACATTATATATTGAGTTCTCTCGTTGATTTTTTACGATATTTTTTATTTTTCAAGTTAATTATGAGAATTTTCACATTTTAATATTTTACATACTCATAATTCACTTAAAGATTAAAATATCGTAAGAAACCAATGAGAGAATACCGATAATATTGTTACCTGAAAGTTTGATAATAGGTCTAATATCAAAACTAACAGCACACTATTGAAACTGCTGAACGAAAGTTTGTTATATCGTACGGAGACAACATATGCGGGTGCGACGTCCTCTTAACGTATATGCCTACCTATTAAGGTAAAAAAAATAGTAATTTAGAATAATAAAATTATTTTAAATATTTATGGTACCTAATTCATGTATAAATGTTATGTAAACAATAATAATATAAACGCATTATAGTATAAATAATATTTATATGGGTGGATAAATCTCATCTTAAATTAACATGGGTAGTTAATAGTTTCTTTAAAGACATGTTTAACCAAAATTTATTTTACTTTGCCATAATAATACTCGAGAGACACGTCGAATAAAGTTAAATCGTATAAACTTTAAAGAAACTATAATAGGTATAAATGTGTAATGTATAATGCATTATGTAATAACGAAACCATAATGATACTTCCAACCATTACCGGTTAAAATTTAGAGAACATAATATTATTTCTTCTTTAAACATATTTTAACTCATAAATTTTTAATGAGCAAAATAAATTATTTCAAAATGTTTACGAAACGTTGAACTATTGGTTTTACAATAATGAATCACTCCTTATAGTCTTCCACAGGTAATACCCTTTTAATTAATATCTCTGCGTACTCCCATCAAAATAAGCGTTGTGATAGATTAAAATAATTTAATATTATCTCATCTAATTAAAAAATACTTGAATTTGTTTTGATAACCGCTTAATGTTCTCTGTGAAAGTGAGAAGACATTCGAAAATAGTTAAAATTTTATTTTTCCTTATTGGAAAATTCGTTTTTATATCAAATATACTTTTCTCTGTGTATAAAATACCATAATTTATTACATTCGAGTAATGAATCATGTTTGACATGTTTCATAAGCTTAAACATTTGTAAAACGTTGATGATTTTTGGTACTACTCTCATCAGCGTATGCATAATTTAAGGTGTAAGCATCAAATGCGTATAATTAGTTTTAAATCCAATCGAATATAAGGTATTTAACAGAAAAAATACAAGGTTCGATATCTCTTGTGATTTATGGAAAATTATTATTAGGTGTTGAGGTAAATATTAAAATCACATATAGAGTAGACCATACACTATGATACTAACATTATCAACAATCAACACATCCCCAGTCCCAACTAAATTTTTTATTACGTAATATTTAGGCAATTTAGGAGAGTTCGACTAAAAAATGAGAAGTGCTAACTTATTTTGCGTAAAGCAAGGATATCGCGGGTAACAGATGGGTTATTTATTCATCTGTACCAGATTATATACGTAAATAAAGTTCTCAGAATTATTCATTATTTTATATTATATTAGTTTATATTATTCAGAGTTCAGTTGCACTTCTTGTAAACATATTGTTAGTATGTGTATATAAGTGTTGTGGAGTGGATATATCATACTGATGTTGGAAATTTCAAAGCAAAATTTAATAATATTATGTAATATAATGATATAGTGTATAATTAATAAATATAATACATTTCTTACACTACAAACGATAATGTTTTTCATTATAAAAGATAAGATAAGAAAACCATCTGCTTATTATGTCTAGGGCATGGCTTAATATAAAACTTTTATCTTAAGGCATGATCTAAGAATAGGCGATTTCCGGAAATATGTGGAAAATCACCGGAATCATACAGAATACAGAAACTGCAGGAACTAATAATTATAGTAAGTTGATCTGTTGAGTGTTTATGCGTCATATGGCTGAATTATAATGTATTTTATATTTAATTATTCTAAATTTTGATTAAAAATATAAAAAGCGGGTAAGTGGATATCGCTCTGCTGTATAGTAGGTTACAAGTGGATAATAATGGATTGTATTAAATTTGAATTCAATGATATAATATCATTGTATAAGAAAAACGATTCTGAGCGGGGATGGTTTGTCAGTCTGGATATTTTATATTTTTATTAATTATTATATCATGTAAGTTATAATTACCTATAATGAATTAATATTATAATATTATAATTTTTTATTCGTTTCTATGGTGATAAACAAAGCGTTAGAAATTAAAATCCTATTTTTAGCTGTTTTTTCGTAATTTTTTGGTGGTTTTTCCCGTGGCACTAAATAACTATTGATAAAATCAAAAAATGACCTCTCTCTAAAGTACCATCTTGATCCAATTCGCTAAAAGATAAAGTACTAATTGTTGAAATCGAAGCACTCCTTCTGGTAGAATTTTGTATACAGGATATAAAAAAAATAAATAAATAAATAAACACAATTTTAAAACCAATAGCTTCCTCGCTTCGCTTAGAATCTAAAAAAAACATAAAAGGAAGTTTCAATTGAGATATATAGTATATCATGTATACCTATAATATGTACTTGCAGAATCAATGTTACATTGTTGGAATCGATTTTTTATTACATTAATACAAACAAAAAATAATAATTATAAACGAACCATAACCATTGTAGGTACTATAAAAAATAACAATTTAATCTAACAAATATTTTGTTACTGTTAATAGTAATTAAATTTATATAATAAATTAGTTTTTTTAAATTGTTTTTTCAATGTTTTAAACTATTTTAAACATTCAAGATTTCATTGTTATACAAGCATTATAAAAACGGAAATATAGCAGAATTCCAATATTAATTATTATTATATTATAAAATACGACTTTATAGTAATATTACTAATATTTTTTTAACATATCGAGATCCCGATAACGATTTTCTGAATACTTCCGGTGTGGACACTTCCTATTATTTTTTTTTTATCTCCCGGGCAGTATAAGGGTGTACCTAATAAAAAAACCTGACAAATGAAATAACTTTTGTTATAATAAATATTTTTCTTTTATATCTTATGTACAACATAATACTACATTTTTTGTTTTTATTTTTAATTCTAAAAATAATAAATTCAAAATTCAAAACAGCCATTTTGTAAATCTGGGTTTTAGATAATTTTTGATTGTAAAAACATTTATCTAAGTCAAGCGGTTTAGTTTTGATGATTTTTAAAATATCAAAATGATTTGAAGTAAGATTCATTGATATGGTAAGTAATAACTATTTAAAAAAAATATTTAGATTTTAACAAGCAAATACCTATCTATTTAAAAAGTAGGTACTTTTTGAATTTAAAATTGTTTTTTTATCAATTTAACTTAACAAATATATAGATTTCAAAAAAATTTAAAAAAACAAACAAGGTACACGACTTAAATAAATGTTTTTACAATCAACGTTTTTCAAAAATATAGATTTCAAAATTGGCAGCATTGAATTTTTCAAAAATAAAATTTAATCAGATTTAACATTTTTAATATTAATTACATTTTTTTGTATTTAATTCATAAATATTAAATTCTAGTCTCGTTTTCTATGGTATTGTTACAGACTCCCGAAGTTAACATTTTGTTATTAGGAAATTAAATATGTTTTACGTATTATGATAGAATATCACCATTGAGTGAAAATTGTACAATGTAAGCTGAGTGATTTGAGATTGAATAATACAATAAATTATAGTATCTACCTATATATAAATATGGAATCTCTGGTTTAGAAATCCGCAACATGCAATTATAATATAACTACTTTTGAAATTCCTGGAAATGTACCGAAAGGTACGGCTTATCACTTAGTGGCACATGGAAAATACGAAAACCATTTATATATCCGAAAAACAACTTCAAGGACAAATTGTGGGATCTCTAATCGGGGAAAACTGAAAAGTGGAAAGGGGAAACCACTTATAAGGGAACCCGCAGTACAGCATTTACAGATGTACTATAGCTGAGTTTCAGACACCTTCAATCAAATATGACTTCCACGACTACATGATAATTTGTATTTTGTTGAATAAACAATCATTTAAAATTGTTCTTGTTTTGTAAATTGTCTTGAATTAATTAAAAATATTTCATCTGAATGGCAGAGATGCCCATAAAAGTATTTTTTAAAACATATTTCATGAGAAATTTGATTATCTAATACAAATATGATGAATTCAAAATAAAATTTAAAATTGTATATACGTTTTGGTAGTTTAATAATATCATAGATAATTGGTTAACATGCAAAGCCGGTTACGTATTGCGTAAACAATACTTTTATTAACAAATCTCAGGTGTAATAATCTAAATTTGAAATATTAAAACCTTTAATTCGCTCCTATCATTAATAATATTATTAACGGTATCATTACAAATTGTATAAGTGTATAAGAGATAGGTTTTATTGACTACCATTGTTATTAATATTGATTATCAGTATCTCCACAAACTTTGATAGTGACTTATTAGTTTGAAAACTTGAACATCCAAAAAAAATATATTTTGGAACATGTTTCCAATACTATATTATAGCTTGGTATATAAAAGTTATTAAACCATATTATTATAACGTTACCAATAAAGTAGATACCTATGAGATACGCCATCGCCATCGATGACGTATTAGACAGTATAATGCTCTTCGATGATTCTAGTAAATGAAATTCAAAGAACGTGACATAAATTAATAGGTACACTCGCATGACATTAAATTTCCTATATTATTTACAATCATGACAGATTAACCACGTGGACTTTATTTTAAGATGTAATAAGCAATAGTTACCAAATATAGGTATTTAAGTATTTAACCAATCGATAAATCGAGTGGATTCTAGTATCTACTATCTAGTACTATTTGAATTGAATAATAATATTGTAGTTTTCCTCAATAATTATCGTTGACGTTGTGACGATTTCATCTAAAACAGTATTTATCTATATATTCTATTAATTAGATCGAAGTTTGAAATTCGGGTCAAGCTGACAAATCGTTAATGAGAAATGACATTGAAGTACCTACACCTAATATTGTTCAGCCAATCACTACATATCAGCTAAAGAACATAATATAATCTATTAAAAATTTGTAATCGCCAGGATGGCAAAATTTCGTATTTTAATAAATAGGATATTCGTTATTATATTATATTAATATTATACTCAGTCACGTGTGTAACGCCCTCCAACATAATAACGCCTACAGCCCTCAACTACAACTAGAAATAACATTTATAATAGTAGGTACATAATAAGATATTATTATTAATAAAATATTATATATCAAATAAAATTCGTGAGGATTTTGGTAGCACGAGGTCACGAGAGTTTATAAAATTATCATGATGTACCAACCATTAACTACCATGGTTAATAGTGCAAATAATACCATTGAACTCCACTTGACCGACTTTGTAATGGCCTGAGTATAACATAATAATAATATATTCTTCCTATGAAGTAGACATTTAAACAACAATTTCAAATAACATATTATTCAGACTTACAAGTTTATAAAAGAAACTTTGTGGTTTTATTTTACAACATTGAGATTATACTGATTTTGCTTTAGTTAAATAATTTTTTTGTTTACCATGGTTACCAATAAGTTATATCGTTTTCTCTCAGAATCATTTTTATCATAAACAATTATTTATCATTATATTCAAAATATGTAACACATCCAATAGTCAATACTCAAAGTCGTTGTACCCTTAAGTCCTTCTATACAGCATACAGACTTCCCCTGTAAAATCCCCAGATTTTTGAAAAAGAAATTGATACGATTCAACAACTATAACTTTCTTAGGAGCATAATGAAATACAAAGATATGTATTTTACGTATAAATAGTTACACGCAGAACTTGTAAATTATGTGAATACTTCGATTAAGAGTATCAATTTACTAGATATAAATATACGATTACATTAATAATGAAAAAAATCGAACATACAATATAGAAACTTGAAATAAAAACAAGTTTTACTAGTTATAGGCACTCTGTAAAGCAGAAAATGAAATGATTTTCTAACGATGTTTTCATTAAATTTTTTGTCTTAACAATTATTAAATATTATCTTAACATATAATTTTAAGTTTAACAAAAAATGTACTATAATATTATAATATTTATAGGTGAAATATAACAATTTGGTACTGCGATTATCTAAGGTGGAAAAATAGTAGAAACGTTGGACATTGCTAAGAGGGCAAACGGGAGGATTCGATTAGGTTATGGGAAGAGCTAACAGTTTGTGAAGTGAGAGGGGCATTTATTAAATATTGAACTAAATTGGCTGTTAGGCCGTTAGGGAATTAACCCATGTGAGACCAATATTTTGATTTAAAGATTCACTATTAAAGTGGACTGAGTATTAGGGCTATAAAGCCCTATATCTTGGTACAGTCTAAAAATGAGCTACGCAGTGAGGAGAACAGAATCTTGATTTCCTTGGAGAGTGATGATATGTCTGGGTTGGTGTGGTGACGGTATATAGATATTCGTGGTTGGATTTTAGGAGTGATTTATTTGTGGGGGTAATCATTGGCTGTGTATTAACAATATTAGAGTGGGTAAACGGTGATGTGACCCGGTTTTGTTTTTCTTTATAGTTAATTTAATAGATTAATGGCCTCATGAAAAAAATATTTTTTGTAGTCATAATTTTTATTGTTGACTAACAAAACTGATACAGTTGCTGTCGGTTACAAGATGGAGAAGTTTATAGAAACATCATCAAGAAACAATGACGTTGATGAACAAGAGCAAAAGCTAATGATATTGCCTAGATAATAATATCTTATCTTAAAATCTTATAAGAGATCAATTCACTTTAATTTTTAAGCTTACAGAGCTATACGTGTTCTGCTAAGCATACAATTTGGTATGTTACGCACTTGTAAGACGGAGACTACACGTTATGCAGGTATTTCGTCCTCTTAAAAGTTGGATGATTATCTATTATATTATGTTGTAGATTTAGTAAAATTAGATTTCCATGTTTGTTGGTCAATTGGTTTGTTGGATATACTTCTGGCTGAAAACCATAACGGTTTTTCCTGCCTTTAACTACTTGAAATTCGGAATCTGTGTAGTAAGTTGAAGCGAGCGTACATTTAATTTTAATGTTTTTTTGACCGAGAAGGCGGCCAAGGTATATTTACATAACTTTTAATAAATTAAATAGTAAAATCATTGCGATTAACTGGTGGTAAATCGCCAAAAGAAAAAAAGAGGTAGGTCTCGACTGTTTTTTTTAATTAATAATTATTTTGTGAACACTTCCGAATTAAATAATAATTACACGTTATGAATTCCTATTTATCCAAGAAATGAATTTATTTTTATTTTAATCGGCTGTTAACCTAGTTCTACGAGTACCTATTAAAAACTACATTGTAAAAAGTTAAAAATTTAACAAATTTAGTTTTAAGTTCTACTTAAAATCTTTTTTGCATGCTTTGATTTAACATTGTTTTCATATTATAAGCATCAAACACTACTATAATATTTTATTATCAAATGTCAAGCTGAAAAGTGAGCAAACTGAGAAAAGTGCTAACACGCACATACACAAATCATCGATCTGTATATCATGTCCAATATTATATCCTTCTATATTTTTCCAGTTTTGATTTTAAGAAGTTTTTAATTAATAAAACGTATATCAGACTATTAATAAGACATGTATTTATTTTCAGAAACAAACCGTATTTTATAATTTAAAATTAACTTTTATAATTTGAAAATCAAATATTAATAAGTATAAGTTAAAATAAAAAATAAAAAGAAGTACATTTTTCTTATACTTATACTTTTTCAACTATACATACAAATTTCTACCAGAAACCACTCGTAAGTTGCAAATTAAAGCATTATTACTGCCCCGAAAGATGAAGACAAACAAAAAAAGAACACATTCATTCATTTCTCCGGTCAGAATCTAAAATTGGTAGTTCAAGTAATATTGTAAATATTATAATATAATTTAGTGTCCCGGTGAGTTTGTCCTTGCAAACTTACCTTTGGAGTTGGAATCTTATGTAATTCAATATTTATTAAATATCATTTTTGAAGATTCAATTGGGAACTGGATAATATTTTCCTTTTTCTTTTCATTTACATTTTTGAGGTTGCAAATTTATATTCAATGCCCTAAATACCAAATATTATATTTACATAAAAAATGAATAGTTTAAACATTTTTATAAAGTGAAAACCCGAGCCAAAAATTGACTTGGTACCTTAATTGTTTAAAGCAAAAAAAACAAATAAAAAATACCTATTTAACATAAACACGTTTAAATTAGTCTGTGCAGATTTGCTAAGATAAAAGTAAACAATGCTGTATTAATCTTCACAAATTGTACTAAGCAAAACTAATAAGAATAATTGGACATTATGTATACCTATAATAAATAACAACTACTATAGTCTATAATATTATTATTATAAATGTTAACTTTTGATGTTTTTGAAAATTTCACTCCCACAATATTTTATTGTTGTATTATAATAAGGATTTCTGATTTTATAGACATATTTAAAAATGTATTACTTAACGACTTTGTAGATATTCAGTTTTTATAATTAATTAATAGTTTTTTTATGAAACTTCATAATATTATTTAAACTGAGTGCGGTTTTCGTTTAAAATTAATTGAAAGTCTTATTATAAGCATAAAGCATCATATTAAACACAATTATTTGCATCTATATTTTGTGTATTAATATTGCAATGTACCTATAATCTCATAATGTTTTATTATTAAGTATTTTATGATGGATATGTTAACTGCTACACTGAATGAGCTTAAATATCAACATTGAATAAATCGAGAAATTTATAGTAATCAATTTGTAAAAATTTGGGAATACAGTGGTGACCGGGTGTTTGGTACTTGTCTAGCTTCACTTCCTTCCGTGTATAAGAGTGGTGTATAATTAATAATTATATATTTAAAAACAATGACAATTTAATGCATTCAAAAACGATTCTGAACGGATATCACCTAAAAAGTCAATTCCATCAATTTGTCAACGTTTTTCATTTCGTCTATTCTTTCAGACCTTGTAAGAACTATAATATTAATTATTATACCTATCTTGTAATTAATTTAATTGGTGACATTTTATCGTGGGTAATAAAATAATACAACAATATATTTATTTTTGCACACAGCCACACAGACATATAAGTAGGTACATTAAAAACATTGTGCATAATTTGACGCGAATAGTTATGCGCACATGCACGTGACAGGTGTCAATTCTATAGTTATATATATTTTTTATAATATTAAATAATATGTAGGACAGGTAGGTACATGAATATTTATTTAGTTTATGAATCCCAGAAGGCACGCAAACTCCTGGGTTTCGGCGCCTTTCGGCTATAATCACGTACCTATATACCTACATTAGCCTGAGAACTGTTCGAAAGAATCAAAAGTTTACGGCCACCACCATCATCATTCACTATAGTCGACGTAGGTGAATCCAACCGACTTACGACCACGCGTCGTATACGGAACACTAACACCGCGGTGGTTGTTCCCCGCGTACTGTAACACCCAGATGGTAGTCGGTTTCAGTTGTTCCGGTCCTTACAACTCGCACGAAACCACCACCTGATCGATTGTCCTACTCCACCGCCGTGACCAGTCGGTGTGAGAGAGCCCCCGCGATCACTTTTCTTGTGACCACGGTCCACGAGTGTGTTTGCACTCTCCCTAATCCCCACCAAATTCTTAACCGTATTGATATGACATGATTCGGACATTACCATAGGGACTAGCTGCGCCCTATGCATTTATGGGATAAGGTGGAAAATGAACCGACCATTGCCAAAGCCATCCCAACTCACCGCTTTGCGCAGAGACATGGGTACTTTCGGCGCATACCTGGGAAGTTTGACAGCCACACAGGTACTCAACCCATATATGTGAATCCGTAGTTTCACGTGTTAATATAATAATAACCGGTTTGAAACAAAAAACGTGTATGCACTATTCAGTCCATATTTATGTTAAAAAATGTACATAATAATATATAACACCTAATAAACCAAAATATTATTTTTCATTAATTTAAAAATACCTAATTTAATTCTATATATGTATTATTGTTTTAATTAACTCAGAAATAAATATACTAATATTTATTTTCTCATTTGTATAAGTAGATGGTATTTAATATTCCATAAAAGTTTTTCATATTTTTCTATTCTACCGTATTGTCATCAATAAAACATTATTTTTTATAAAATAGCTTTGATAATTTGAGACTTTAAACATTAATTTTACAACTATAATAAGAACTATATTGCTTTAACAAAACACTTAATTACTTGGTTCATGGGTTTTACAAACTCATCTTAGATGATTACCAATTACTGAGATTTTATATATTTAAGTACCTACTTTATCCTCTACAGGAGAAAAAATCCATCAAGTAAATAATAATTTTATAATCACAATGCTCAAGGTTATTACTTGTGTCTTGTATTTACACTTATTTTTACCACGTTAGTTGGCTGTCAATATTACAAATTAATTTATAACCTAATAATTATTACCATCTTTGAGTCAGGATGAATATTACACACCTATAGGCAATAGTATATAATATAATCTGATGAAGATAGTGTCGAAAAATATTATGTTATGCTAATACAAAATGTATGGTATTCGTAACTTAAAGCTCGCAATTAATGAATTATGTATTATATTTAAAACTTAAAAGCACCAATAAAATAAAATTTGAATTTAATTTAATTCTGACATTATTCCCCTACAACGTCTAATAAACTGTTCTGTTCTATATACTATTATGCGCTGACCACAAAAATCCTGTCATCTGAACTGGGATTTCCTTTTGATCCCAACTATTTGACATCAATTCTATAATATGCTTTACTATACTATGCTCTTCTTGATTACATCAGATGACCTATTTAAGAAGTATTGAAAAATATGATCCTATTTCTACCTTTATAAAACTGATTATCCTGGTAATCCTTATGACTTGTAATATCCATCATATCATATTATTACTAATATATTTTCTCCCACATTTTTAATGAACGCATAATATAATAAAACATATATGGCCGTCAAATATAATTTTTTAGTATTTTTCTATATTATAATTATTACATTAAAAAATGTGTCACAAGTTATCTGAAAATCATTATTTATTTAAAGGTGTAAAACGATTTTTTTTTCATATTATTATTTCTTTTATCAGTCAGTTCATTTTCGGATTTAATAGCTTACTAGTATAGACATACCTTGTCACAATATAAGAGTTTTGATGCATGAGCGCTTGTAAAAACTTACTTTCCTGGCTTATACTGTTTATACAAATATACCTACCTTTTCTTTTATTTTAGTGCAACATTGTTTTATTTAATTTCGCTTTTCTGGTATTGAATACAAAAGTACAGAACTAATAATTTTAACATTGTCAATTCAAGTTATAACATATAAACACCAAAGTAAAACACTAATCGTATGTGAATATTGATTTTGACGCATAGACGCTTAGCAAACATAATATTATTATTAACCTGAAATTACAATCAGTCATCAAAACTAAAATTAAATATTATTTAATATAATGAAACAAAATTAAGGAAAGCATCTAAAATGTAGTAATTATAAACGTTAGGTATAGGACTTATAGAAATGGCCCCGAACACTTATTGGAAATTTTCTAAATGATGGTTACATCCAAATTGGCAAAGTACAATAAATTTGTGTGTTGAAAATGAAATAACATACATGAAACTTTTTGATCGTAGAATTCACTTACAATACAAAACAAAACACTTAGGTAATTTAGTATTTACTAAAACGGTAATATAATAGTATTCACGCGTCACTCTGAATCTCAAATAAAATATGTATAAAACGAGGGCTGTAACTATATATATAATACACTATATACAGATGGATTATATGATACCACAAAGTGACAGAGCATTTAAAATAAATTATAAAGGAGATCGACAATAATTACGCTTCAGACTCATATATCTAGGTGATTACCAACCAGATTTGGTAAGTTGGATAAAGAGATTTAGAAGATGAGAAAATGATTATGGTTAATTGTATTTTTTTTGAACATTTTGAGATAATCCATACTATTTAGTTGTTGAGTAAAATTCTTATCAAAATGATTTATTTAAAATTTTAAAACATACCTACCAAAAAGGATTGTTAAAATATAATGTATAGGATACGAATAATGTGTAATAATAAATTAAACATTTGTCACAACTCAAGAGGTTGAATAAATAAGAACACAAGGCATAATATATAATTTACATGACGTCATTAATATATACTAAAGAATTTAAAAACAAATTGTTTTTTAGCGAAAAAAAAAGATGATTAATTATATTAATATATAATCAAATATTTTTGATATTTCAAATGACCTATACGTTTTGAGGTAATCAAATGACAGCTGTAAGCTACAGTATAGAACCTTTACACAATGGTTATCATTCGACTATTATATTACACAGCTATTAATTAAATTTATTGAAATAAAAGTATCATAAATAATATCCAGCAGCGTGATATCTTAATAACAAAATAATTAATTACTATTTTCCATCTAAAATTATTGCTATATAGTATAGCCAAAATGCATATCTTACAATAAATTATGTTTCTATTAATTATTTCGTAGATGCAATATAAAATATTTATTAGTTAGGTAATATAAACCAATTAAATCATTGAGGCACGTATTTAGTGGGAGCGAGTGTACCCTGTTTCATGGGACAGACAATATTTAGTTCATTTAGAGAGCGGCAAATGTATATTGACATATTATTATGATCAATTGAATGTATCAAACCATTTATCTATACTTCTATATCTATATACTATTTACTATTTACTATTTATTATTATTATATTATAAGGGTTTTAAAATTTCATGAAATTTATTTTTTTGAAATATTTCATTTCCGTGAAAAATTAAAATAAAATTTGTGTTATATTTAAAAGTTTATAATCGTCAACTTCCAAGTGAACATTTTTAAAAGTTGGTTTATTTTATGAAACAAAGAAAATATGTAACATATTTACATATAATTTATAAGTTGTTTAACAAATCTATAATATAAAAAAATTAAACACTGCCTTTTAACTCTTAAGTTACAACCTCATAAACCAACTCAACATCATAGCATATTGTTGAGATTCATGGATCTGCGAATGCATATTATATTATACTATATTATTATGATTATATTACAATATTATATTGACACAATGTATAGATATAAACCACTCTTAATAGTCGTGAGACGTGACCTTTTACAATATACAAAATATGATCTAAGTATTGAATAAAATAGTCCAGAGTACCGTTCATATCACTCAGTCACATACACACACATACACTTTGTACACTTTATAATTACTGAAAATACACTATCATTTCATTCACTGTAGAAATTGACTTCAACTTTATTTCAAACCATACTTTTGGATCGCTGACGGTCGGAGTACAACAATATTTTAAAACTCATATAAAAAATGATTTTACTCTCAAATTAATTCCAGGAACATTTTTCATAGCTACATATAGAAAATATAAATTTTGAAATAATAAATCAAAAAAAAAAATATGTTTTTCTTTATTTCTAAGTGTGTTATCAATATATTATTTCTAATCATCTACAACCGAACACGTTTAAAAGAAGAAAAAATATTGTTCATAATTTCATTGAAATATTTAAAATTCAAAATCCTATAATATTATTATAATATTATAAAGAAGAACGATTTTTATGCTTGTAACGAATAATCTCAAAAACTACTGGACCGATTTTGAACCATTATAATGCTACACTATCCCTGAGTAATATAGGCTATATTTATTTCTAGAAAAAATTAGGGATCCGGTAGGTCCAACCAGGTAGGTGCAACACGGGGAGGTGCTCAAACAGATATTTTGAGATTTACGATGGAAATTATTGTTTATAAATGGTTGCTATTGGTTATAGAAGAAATAATTATTAGTGGAAATTAATATTTTATTTTTATATTGGTTGCCATTAATTAATGATGGAGCATGCATCCAATCGAATTTTCACACAATGCCTACTTGATATTATGCTGTCGCACATTGTCCGCGGCCCCAGCTGAGTTGCACTTACTGGCTATAAGCATACATCAAATTGTCGTGCTTATGGCATCGGATATAGAAACTAAACCTTAAAACCATACTCTATATAATATGTATGTATCCACATTCATTAACTATTTGTATAATAATTATTTATTTTATTTGATGTATCGATCATTCGAAATATTTTTATTTTATAATCTTTTATTAAATATTGTATCTGTATTCTATATGAGGTAAAACTTGTAAAATCTACTTCTAATAATAATTATTATTATTTGCATATCATTAAAATATTATTAGGAAACGTAATATTTTATTTCGGGGATACATTATATTATTATAATATATAATATAAAGGTATTAAGCAAACAAAATTATTGTTAATGTTTAAAAATTATGATATAAATATTAAAAAATTAGGTATAATTAAATACTTGAATAAATAAATAATTGATATTGTTTGTGTGATTTTTTATATTTTTAAGTTAAAATTGTGTGAGTGTGGGTGAATTGCTACAGACGTGCAGACTTTTATAATATCTGGCTAAAGCATAAAATATTGGATATCATAGATGTTTATTGGTTACTCACTGCAGTGGCGTAGTGAATCATGTTTTTCAGAAGCAATTGCTTCTGGTTTCTGGGGGGTGGTGGTGGGTCATAACCTCATAAAGTCAACATGCACGGTCCAGTCTTTGAACTTTATTTTGGGTGCTACGGATACCCCACCCCCCTATTTGAGCATGAGTATCGTATACATCAGTTGGAGTAGGGTGGGATGGGTCATAAATAATATGTTAGCTTCCATATTATGATTTAAAGTTCGCTACGCCACTGGTTACACATCACTATATTTAAGGCCCATAAACAAACATTATAAAACATATATAATTAATATAATATGTATATAATAGGGTCCGTGTTCGAACAATACCTATAAATCTATAACCTATAAATCTTTAATGACTTTAAAAAAAAAACAGTGTTAAATTTAACTATTAATTTTTCGTCAATAATTCTAATTATAATGGATATTATTAAAAATTCTGTTTTTATAATGTATGTAGGTATGTTTATATAATGTTTGTGAAGCCCACAAGACAATTAAAAGAAAACTGAAGGATTTATTAATTGATGGAATGGCAATAAGATATAACTTTAAAAAAAATGCAAAGCATACTACTAATATATTAGGTATATTAGTACAAAGCGTACAAAACATATAATGGTTATTTTACTAATATATTATGTACAATTCATAGAGTCATAAAACGTTGTTTACAATATAATATATTGTATGTTTAATATATAGACAGAAAATGACGAGTTGAACTCCATTAAAAACAAAAAGCACAACCAAAAATAATAATTAGCATTCAAGAATTTAACAAGAGACTAAAGACCCTTGAAGGTACGGGTCTATAATTACACTGTTGAAAAAAAAATTATGATACACATTTATGTTTCAATTAATGGATCTATATTAACAGTTAGATGATTAAACTAGTTATACACTTATGGAAAAATCCATACAGTAGTAATTTCAAATAGGAGTAGTATAAATTATTAATGCACAATATTTCATTATTTGGCACTGGAACTACAGAAATACTGGAACACCTTCAATTATTTTTTAATTACTCAAAAAATGGCCAATAATTTCAGTGTTTTTTTTTTCGTGTAGGTACATGAGTGGTTGTATGTAGGTAATTGAAAAAAATCTCTAAAAATAATACTATGTTGATTAATGTATTGAGTATTGACTAAACTCGTAAATGATTTTATTTGGAATTAAGTGTACCAGAAAAGTGCTTGTCTTTCAATATAAAAATGTTATTGGCGAATGTATTTTTATTCCAATATGTATTTCAAATTCTCTGACGTCAAACTACATAAAGTTATTATTATAATAATATTATACTGATTGATACACGTATAGGTACTGTTTAATAATATGTAAATTGTAGGCAATAGCGTATGCATAACGTGATGTTAAACCACTTATTAATATTACATACACAAATCTTACACATGAGCATAATAAACATACATCATTATTATCTTTAATATTATTGAAAACTATTCGGCTATAATTTTTGTTATTAGAATTTAAAGTTTGAATTTTATCATAATTAATAATTTTCGTGGTAAGTAAGTCCAACCTAAGTATGAATTACAAGATCAATTATAATATTATGTGATTCTAACATTTATAATTATTATATTATATACTACAGTTTTAAGATATGGTTTTAAAAATGGTAAAACATGTATCGATTAAAAGATTTTAAAAAATGGGTAAGCAGACTTGAAATTTGTATAATAAAACTAAAAACCCATATTTATAGGTACTCGATAACTTTTTAAATTATTTAATAATTTTTTTTCATGAATAATTTAAATTTTTAATATACGTCTACGTCAGACATTTGAAAACGTATGATAAACGAACAATGAACATCCACATTTCTTTTTACCTTGAGGAGGAAAATGAGTGCAATCTTTCAGCACTACATTACTCAAATATATTTTCAGAGTTACCGTACTAAAAAAAAATATATTTAATAAGTTATTAAATGGGGAAAAAAATATTTAATATAATTTACAACTTTTCTATAAATAATAAATTACTTTCGTTCTTCACTACACGCATTGAACATTTATAAATAAGTGAGTTTATTTTCGAGTTTAATCCATTGATTAATCTTAATTTCGGTGAAAACAAATTTATAATAGATTTTTAAACGTACAATTATTAATACACATACAGACACATTTCAATATTTGCATAAATTGTATACATTAAGAAATTCCAATTTTTTTTTAAATTGTTCAATCACTCAATTTTTAACTGTATTAATATATTTTTTACTTATTGTGTGATATGACCTCATATTGTAAATATTATTTTATGAAATAAAAAAATTAATACAAAATTATTTTTATATTTTAGTGGTAACTAATGTAAATTTTAATTTTCTATTATAACAACATTATTTATTGTATTAAGTAAACAACACTTAAAAACCTAATATTTTTATCAAGTTGAATCCATTAAGAACTTTGTACTAATTCAAGTTGTTTTAAATAAACTTGTTCTGCAACATGCTATGGAAATGACATAGATCTTATGGTTTGTTTCACTGAAAGTACAACTTAATACCTACACGACTATAACAATGAACACATACAAACATATATATTTAAAAATAATAAATAATATTATTTATACATATTTTATATTATGAACACAAATATCGAGTAGGTATATAACTACGTTTAGTCTATATAACTGCACTCGTGACTCGTGACAGTGAATTGCCGTGAAAAATATAATATAAATATTAAATTACATAAAACATAGAATTTAAAATAAATATAACTGACTGTGAAAATGTGCAACCCGCATACCTTCCACGTACATTTATTTTTATAATATTCACTTGAACGTAAGTGACACAAACACAGATTTACGGCTAGACATGATTAACCTTGTAAAATAATTTAAAAAAATAAAATAATACCTACATGGCTTTTATTTTTGATGCTTTATTTTAATTCCATTATTTTAACGTCTATGGAATAAGAGGAAAACGTGTTTCGGTGCATCCACTTACGAGTTACGATTATGTCCTAAATTGATCTCTATTTATGTTTAAATAAATACGTACGTAAGTTGCAAGTATATATTACTTATAACGTTTTTCACTCTTGGTCAGTTCAAATGGGTTATTTTCAAACGTGACGCGGTTCAAGGTGGCCGTTTCAAGTCTAATATTCGGCAGCGTATGAATTGCTATCATTATACAGTATTATCAACAGTCCGAGGTGAAGACTTTCCAAACATCAGTTAACTATGAGGTAGGGATTATTATAGACTACTGCTGTCACGCGCCGCTCGTCTATGTAACAGCTGCGCCAGCTAGTGAGCTGCGATTTTATATTATGATATTATTATGTTCACTATTACCAAGTGAAGGACTATTGTAGTAGTTTTATAGTTATAGTATTATATGCCTACTATCTATACATATAAATAATAAAATATAAAAACCCCAACAATAATTTATTATTTACATTTGACGGTCGCTCGTCACGAGTTTATTATTTATACTTGAGATTTGATACTATGCAATGATGATTAATTGCATTGGACAATAACACGCGTCATTATATTAGTGTCGTCCATTTGTCCCAAGATACAACTCAAAATATAAATGTCTGCCGTAGGTAAAAATGTCAAATACACAATGGTGAAGGGGTGCTTGGGATCAGAAGAGCTCTACATTTTCAAATAAGTGCAAAACCCGTCATTCCAAGTTAATTATTTTCTCACATCTACACCACTATTATTTCAGAAAATTGAACATTTTCACATAATAAGTAATAAATAATAAGTGTTTATCACATAATTATAAGCCAGTGGAGGGGGAGAGGTATTAAAATAAGGGTTAACGTTTATAAATTTAATTTGGTTGTTTTAAGTTTTAACACGACATATTTGGGTATGGCTGGCGGCTGCAACTTGTTTTGTGTAACAGGCTTATATTATCCTGATTGTGTTGTAAACGGTCTGACAGACGATTCGTTATAAACGTTTGTTTTATAAAAAAATTGGCGATATATAATTATATACGCTGGAACCAAACGTGTTATAATCGGCCCCACTGACAAACGAAAAGACGATTTGGTGAGAATATAATTTAGAAATAAAATACGTAACGACATCTTCAAGCTGTATCACACAAACCGGATGTCCGGATAGTTATATATTGTTATGACACCGTATTATATTATTGTGTTTCGGCGTTTTGCATAATATTATAATAATATATTGACGGTGAATCCAAGAAGCACGCAGACGTAAAAAATCACCTGCCCCTTCCGGTCCCGGACTTACAGTCTGCGCGACCACGTGACCCGGTGCGTGTAGCAAATTCTCGCGAACTAGTACTCACTCTTCCCCCCCACCAGAAATAGCGTCCATTGCCAAGGTGGAGGAACTCGCTTTAATTGGCCGTCCCCGTGGCTTAACAATTAATGTAAAGCATCTAACGTGAAAGAAAATAAAAAAACGTTATCTGTTGCACGTTAACACCGGTCACCTCTCTCTGTCACTCTTCCTCTCACGCTGAACGACCCGGCTCCGGCCATCTGTACACCCGGCAAACACAGTTATTCTAGTGCTGTGTTGTTCCGAAGACTTCAGTGCCGGTAGTCGCATGTTATCGCCGACGCTGGTCGTACCACCGCCGACCAACACGCCGCGCCGCGAGTCGTGTATAGTGTCAATATTATAATAATAATTATTATTATTACCTATATAGTAAACCCGTGGTAATAACAACAAACGCGATTTGGTGAAAATACTTCGTATAGTGTACGCACGTACCAACAGACTTAAATTTCACAAAAAAAAAAAAAAGGTACGTTCTATGATATTGTTTATAGTGAGTAACTATAACCTATCTACTTATTTATTACAAAATCACCTAAGAAAATTTAACACTTCAACGCAATAAAGTAAATATATCTCGATATTAATTTATTTCATTCCAAGCTGGAACAGTATAAACTTTGTGTTCGTTGTCGTTTAGATTCATTTCTTTGATTTACCTATTGAAAAGTCTTTTCCAATAAATAAATTTTCAATCGTGAAAAAAGCGATTCGTCTTTGTCGCCTAATTCGTCCAATTTATTTTCACTGGAAAAAATACCTTAACACTTAGAGACTACGCAGTCACATATTATTTTATTTTAAAATATAATATAGAGGTGCCTTTATTATATTACGTATATAAATGCACAGAACCATATTTTCATACCTATGTAAGATTTACTCAACAATTCGCTTAAATTATAAATACCTATTTCACAATCAGTTCTATATAATATGTAATATGTATCGAAAGAAAAAGTATAATGAAAGCACTTCCTACTAGTCGATTTTGATATGCTAGTCATAACTCATAGCGAACCTATAACTTTCCAATTCAAATTAAACGAATTAAAAGAACAAAATTTTGTTATATAAACAGAGAGTTGTACCTTATAACATTGGTAATATACTGAACTAATAAATTGATTAACATTGTTAGTTATTGTTTTTTTTTTTTTTTTTTATTGAGTATTGTTAAAATAGCAAAAATTGATTTAATTAAAAACAGTTATGATTGCATAAATTATTCGTTACGCTTAAAATGACTCTAGACTGAAATTTACTGGATCCGTCACTTGACGGTTATATAAAAAAAAAACCTTGGTTCGTATTTCCACCACAGTGGGTTTTAGACGAAAATTATAATAAAATCATTATGATCAAATCAAAAACCGAAATCTTAATCTGTAATTACGTGGTACGTGACTAAATATTTTAAATAATTTATTAATATTATTATTCTAAATTATTTGTATTGTTTCATAAAGTTTTTTTTATCTATATCGCCTGTTGAGAAAGATGTAGATAGCAAGCAATCGTCAGTGTAGCTTTTTAAGGAAACAAATGAGAAAGTCAAAGATAAAACATCCGAACCTAAGGTTGCCCGAAACTTTATCACTTATGAGCACTCTTTTTTTAATAAAAAATTACAAAACTAACTGAAAAAAAATGAAAAGGAAAACCCATCATCGTAGAACCAAATCATTTTAGATTATATTATACCAATATTTAATCTATTTTATACATTTTCAGTTTTAAATAATATGGAGTTCTTAATCAACATCTTTTAAAAGTAAAATAAAAAGTAATTGTTAATTTTGATTAATAATGTAAAATGTTCAAAATATGAATTCAATTTAAAATTTAATTAATTTTATTGAATTATTCTATTAATATTTTAAACAGTTGTATTCTATAGTAGGTAGCTAATTTAATCGTATGAACTTATTTTTAAGTATCTACTTAATATACCTACCAATGAATAATAATTCTAAACAACTATTTGTTTATACCTACGTTTCATTTCAAAAAGTTATTGTAAACTGTAAATCTTAAACATAAGTTTATATATAATATATGACGTCATGTACCTTTATACATTTGTTTTTAAACTTAAAACGATATCGGATATTCATAAGTTAATATTATAAACATACATTTTACTGCAGTTTGATATTTCATATAAAGACACCAGTTCAATAATAAATTGTTGGAACGAAATCGAGTCGCTCATTTAAAAAAAGAATTAATAAACTAAAATACGTTCCAAAAACGAGTTTTGATATTAAAACGTTATCATACGCTGAAATAGCATTATACAATAATTGATATTGAACTCAAATGTTGAATATTTAAAAAATTAAAAATATCTCATTCGATTGAAATTTAGGCCATTGCACACGTGTCTATACACAGTGCACACGTTCGTGATCATATTATTATTTTGTTTATCCAACGGTGGACTTATTGTCAGTTTCATCTCAGCGAGTCCGTCGTTACACTTATATAGGCACGTGAAGGTTGCCTCGGCCTCGGTATCAGCTATATATATAACATGGTATGCACCACGTCCAACCCTTCGATGTATAGTGGGTCCGTCTGAAACTATTGGCAAATGAGCGACGCACAATACATAGGTACACGCAGTGGCGTATATAGGGGGGAGGCTCCCTAGGCCAGGGCCCATAGTGAAATTGCAGGTTCAATTAAAGCATTGCATGTATATTTACACTGTTTACAGTTTTTCACTATGATTAAGTTAGCCGGTTGATTAAAATCGTTTTTGAGGAATCAACAAGAAAATGTTATTTTGTCATTTCTTGCTTTGATGACTTATTGACTTTGATGTTAAATTCATAGTAAGATAACAGTAAAATATATAAATGACACTGTCCGTATTTTTAAAAAAAGAACTAAAAAATTAATTTTACATAGTAATTATAAAATCGAATTGCACAATTTTTATTTCTAATGTTTATAATGTCATAGTTATAACCATATACCCACCAGCTCCCTAAAAAATGTATAATTATGGCTATGTTAGTCGTGCTATACTTGTCTAGTGATAACGATAAATTGGCCCATAGTGAATATAATTCGTATATACGCCACTGGGTACACGTATTACGCTATAATATATTATCATTCGGCGATAACCGAGGCGAAAACGGTTCTTCTTTCGCGAGTTCTATATCGAGACGGAATAATATAATATATTTTACTTTTACCGGATTCCGGTCGGTATAATATAATGCGGACTACCTACGCAGCAGTGTCAACGGCAGCGATGAATCGGGCGTGGCGTAAGTTATCACGTCTTTTATAATCTTATCGACAATAATGTACGAACGCTGTTTTTTTTCTGTATACATATATATATGCGATAGGTACCTAACAAATAGAAAAAAATGTGAGCGCACCGTACAATAAACCGTGTGACGTTATATATTATTGTACATTTGCTGTATCTATAAAATATGTACCGATGAAAAGTATCTTTTGGATAGATTTGAGCGGAATATCGTGGTTTCGCCGTCAACGTCGCGGCGTAAGTTTGGGACCGACCGAGTGGCACGACGGAGACAGCCACGACTATATAGTATATATATGTGTGTGTGTGTGTGTGTGTGTGTTCATAAATCATTGTCTACTTCAGACATCCGCGACTGCCACCCCCGCTGCCACCACGGCCTTTACTACCGACCCCACGGTCGTGTTGATCTCATTAACAGCTTATACCTAACGTGCGCACGAGCATCGTTCCCTATAATATAATAATATATAACTACTTCTTTCACCAAAAAACACGTCCGCGTTTGACGACATATCCGAAATTTCGGTTGACCTGGCATAATATAATAATAATAAAGGTACTTGTCACCGTATGTAATATTATTATTATTATTTTCATACCTGTTAGAGATTTCCACAAACTCGTGATCGGTTTGTTAACGAAGTTCCGGCCGGGAAAACGCACATTGTCCATATAGTTACAAATATTACAATATAATGTGATTCACCAAGCACGCAACATCCATGTTGACCTTTAATAATATTATCTGGGTATGCATTTATTAAATTCTTGGCATTTTTGAAATTTGTCTGCACACGTAAACATAACATATTTAGATACTTGCATTTATAATATTTCATTTAAAGATTGTGGCCTGTGTTAATAATATTTTTTATTATTATATACAACAATATTTTTAGATATTTGGATTTGTTTATATACGGTATAAACTTTATACCATTTGCGTATAGTATCATTATATAGTGATCCAATTTTTTTTTCAATTAGGATAAGTAACCCTTTTTAACTGTACATTTTTGATCAGATGATTTCATTTTAGAACTTTGGTTCATCTAAATTGAAATTTGAACGAAAAGTTTTTAATTTATTTAACTTTGTATAGTTAATTGTTCATGATTAGGTTCAGAAAATATGGAGTCTATGATAATTATTTAAATACTTATTAGTTAGTATTGATCGGTTAAAATGTTTATGATTTTTAACCATTTTCTTGGTATAATTATTATTAGTAGGTATATATTTACTGAACCGAATATTAAATTAATTGTACGTATTATGTAAAAAAAAACCATTATAAAAATCTAACATCTTAACTCTAACATGTTACATAGGACATGTTATAGACACGTAATTATAACGGATCGAATAAATTACTGCTTAGTAGTGAGTAGGTACTATAGTGTATAGTATTATAACCCAGATTATTCATTGCTGATTTTATACGCATCGACTTTTTCAAAGAAAATTCTGATCTTAACAATTTATAGGTAGTAAAATAGTGGTAAAATAAATAGTGGTAAAAAGAGTAAATAAATCACTACAGGGCACTCTTTTAATAGTATAAAAATCTAAGTATCAATAGCAATATGGTCATTATGTACTCATACTGAACATTTAAAAATATCAGTATTATTTTTAATGTATTATTAAACAAAAAAATTGGTGAGCATAGAAAGTGAATACAATAATATACAATTGTGAATTGATACGTATAACGGTGACTAGAATAAAAAAAACAAAATAATAAACATATTTGCAGGTCACTGGTCAACGTATGCATAAGACATAACATTATAATATTATAATATACATTATATTATACAAATACCGTTATAACACGTGAACCCGTATTGAATACGAAACTCAACCACGGATGGAGGAGGAAGTGATTACAATTTAATATTGTTTAATGTAACTCTGAATACAGAATTATGCTTCCGACGTTATATTTATTAAGCATTAATAAACTTCTTGAATTTTTATATTTTAACATTAATATTTTTTGCATTCTGACCTCGTAATTTTAATGTATAAGTTTTACAATGGGGTGTTTGTATTAGTACTTCATCAGTTCATCACCTTAAACAAAACGTACACATAAACGAAAATATTTATGTAATACTAGTTTTTAACAACATCGGGGTTCTGTAATTTTGTAGTTTTGTAATCAAAATTTATTAAACTATTGTAATTCAAATATGATTGATCTTAGGTATTTGAAATATCCAAAATGTAACTAATTATTTTACCATTTTCTAGAAATTTTCTAAACAATTTTCGAAATATTTTGGCTTTTTTTTGTAATATAAAAATCTTTACATCTCTACAGTTTAACACAAAAATATAATTTATCAAAATCATAAGAATTTACAAATTATTTTGTAGTAAATTATAAAAATGTATGACATTTTTAATTCAATACCAACGACTTGGAGATACCTCATAAATTTTTCTCACACAAACTAAGAAGTAAAAATAAAAGTTTAAAAGATAGCAACATCAAATTTTTTTTAAGTAAAAAAGTTAATGACATCGGATATTCACACGTCACATTTCACACAAGTAAAATAACGATTTCTCCTCAAACAATTGTTGATACTTTGTAATTTTTTTGTTATAAATATTTATTATTAATATTTCGTACCGTCTTTATCGACGTGCTAATTTCACTGAAGTTTTGACACATATACGTTTCGTTTACACAAAATGCGATCCATGTTCAATCTCACCGGAATCCACTACGATCCGGTCACACGCGCGCAACGCACCGACGACAGTTGAATCAAAATAACACTATACCAAGTTCCTACTTTACATTAACACAAGAAACGGTATAAATTAGGGATATTATACATCGGGTTTACGAATAAATAACACATAATATAATACATAATAATAATACAATATATATTATACATAATACATGTATACGGCAGGGTGAATGTTTCAGCACAAACTAGACGATCCATATTAGAAATCATTTTTTGTTTTTTTTTTAATTGTAAGCTCAATAATTACTAATAAACATAGAAAAATGCATACTTGTTAAAAAATACTTTTCAAATAGGTAAATACTATATACTTGAATGAAAAAGTATTTAAATTTCAAATATTATATTATATATTGCAATACCTAAATATTTAAACACAAAATATACTTTTTATACGTATATTACTGTCGAAGAGCTCTTCAAGAACGGTATTACTTAATTTTTTTTTTTATATAAATGCTTACAAAATATAATAATTTAATATATATATTTTTTTTTTTATTGAGTTAAAATGTAAATATAAAATATAGTGTGTTCATATAGATACGTTTTATGTTTTAACAAATACAAAAACTATTCTCTTGGTTTTTTTTTAAAAAAAATATTGTGTAGGGTTCACGATAAAATAATCACTCTGTATATGTACTTATTATATCTCATATTATCGAATAACTACATCCTATCCACATAGGTACAGTATAAATTACAATATATTGATATACTTATAACTTATAAGTAAAATTTTGCATATTTTTTGCATATTTATGATATGAATCTGCATATTTTATAGATTTTTAATGCATATAAATCCGGGCCCTACTTATAAGCTATTAATATATAACAAAATAAATCAATAAAAACATTATTTTAAAAACACAAAAGTAATCAATAAAAAGTAGATAACCGCTCTGCTGTACAGTAGGAGTCGAGTGTGCGAGCATGCCTCGTAATTGAGGCACTATAGTGGATGTGTTTTAATAATACTATTAAAATTTTAACAAATATTCATATTGTTTTTAGTTTTTCCTAATTATTTTAAAATAAACTGAGAATTTTTTTATTTCGACCTCCAAAAAGTACCATCCACATCCAATTTGCTACAAGAAAAATCTTTTAAAGTTCATGATCAGGTCATTTATTCTACTATAAAAAAGTGTTATCAGATACATAACAGCATACTTCATTGTAAAATATGGTAATTTTATTATGTACACGTTTTCATTTCGGATTGATGACCGATGCAACATGTCAGAGGTTTAAATTTTTTAATGCACGTTAAAAAAACAACATACAATTTTTCAGGTTATTTAAAAACTTTAAAGGAAGTCCATTTGTATGAAATACCCTTTCACCTTCCCATATTTACTTTATATAATATAGTTAATTTCCTATTATAGTACTAAATAACTTTTACTTGAATAAATAGCCTATTAAATGATTATGCACTTCTTAAAACGAAAGATAACACTCTACAAGGACATACCTATATAATAACCTATAGGTATTCGTATTTATACAATTTACAGTTAAAACAAATTACTTATTTACCTTTAATGGTACCTACATTAAATAAACACAAGTATTTATCAGGTAAGATAGTAAGTATAATAAAATAATTTTCTAGAATTTACAATAAAAAAAAATTTAAGCATTCCATTTTAAAATTTCACGTTTCTGAAAAAAGCTATAAAAAAATGATAAATGTTATATAATTCATGAAATGACAAAAATTACACGAATCTGATATATTTACCAATCAATCTAAAGTAAATATGCAAATCACTGAACTGTTGGTCCCAAATTATAACGTTATATGCAAATAGATACAACTAGAATTGGCTAGTATTTCAATGACTTCGTTAAAATGCAACCCAATTTACAATTGACACGAGATTTAAGTTAACTGATCGAGTAGCTATTATTTTGTAAATTACTTTAACAATGTAATCAAATTAATAATACATTTGTTCATGAACAATATCAAAAACAATAGTCACTACGCTCATTTCAGAATCTTTTTTTTTTAATACAATTTTGTATTGATGAATATATTCTGAAAATAATAGAATGTTGTCTAGTGCCATACTGAATACCAGTTACACAAAAATATATTATCCTGTATATTATATGAGATCCTGTATGAGATGCACTTTTTAAAATTGTATTTATTTCGTCATCGATTGACTATTGACTCAAGTAAACAATAACGACTGACGTTTGTATATAGGAGTTTAGATAGCCCACGTAGTATATACGATTTATATTATATTCAGTGGTGATCACTACCACTGTCCACTGCAGTCTACGGATTATAATAATTATTTCTATTAGGTACTATTCTTCGGATGATTTGCAGTCGATTAATCCATTAACGAATGAATTATTATTCAAAACGATGAAAACAATAAAATACAATTAATAATGTCACGGTTATTTATTTTCAAGTTCGATATGTCGACTCCACACTATAAATTATATTGCTATCGGTTTCACGCATATTAATGAGGCCATACTAATGAAAATTATATTTTATATTTTATAAGCAATTACATTTTCTCCTACTCTGATATCTCCCTCTAAACGGTTTGACTGAAATTATGCAGTGATACTCTGAGGTTACTCCGCGTACTATATGCTATTTAAAAAAACATAGTTAATAATAATTTAATAAAATGCTATAAATGTACTTATATTTTCAAATATGTTTTGGTTTTTCACGTCATAAAAATTAGTGGTTATAAATCGTTATTTTTCTCTTGGCTGTTCACGGAAGAAAATATAAAGATGTATAATGGGTAAATATATTTTAATTGTATTTATTGATTATATGAAATACTATATAGTAATAGGAGTCGTCACTTATCACTTCATCTATTGATAATATTATGTATTTTGTCTTTACAAAAAAAAATCTTTAATTCAGTAATTTATATCATTAAAAATACAATTTTATCCTCGCTGTTCACATTTTTTATCAACTCATTTTTGTGAATCATTTGTGGGACACCTACTGACGTTTTTTGGTTGGTAATGATTAATGGCACCAGAACATATTTTTACTACTCTTGCTATACTGTTTTTTATTTATTATTTTTGTAGATCGATATAGTCAATTTACTTGCTTTTACTTTTTGTAAGACCTCAGACATAGCGATGCACATTTATCATAATGTCGTGTAGTACCTACATACAGCTGGTAGCTTAAAAGATTTTTAACACGTTTACAATAATTGATAGAAAAGAAAATATGTTAATATTATATGATACACGGACGTTATATATAATTTATTAGGAAATAATTTACTCTCATGTTTTGATTTCCTCAAATCATAACTAGGCATAATATTGTTCAAATTCAAACTTCGAAGAAAATATTGTTATTAAATTGTACGTCAGTACGTAGATATAATACCGTAACTTAAATATTTTATTTCAAACATGTTTTATTAAATAATTGTTTGCTTACTTAACTCGTATAGCAAAAAAAATGTTTCTCTATCTCCAAGCACATGAAATTGCTTAAGAATATAACATATAACACAATTTTAACTTCTAACGAGTCGAGTCAAGTGAGTAAGCCTAAAATAAAATAATTAATTTGAAATTAAAATAATTTCATTACTTAGCTTACAAACCACGTGGCAGTCGTGGTGATTGGTAAGTACGAATAATCAGAATCAAAATTATTAAGACTAAAATAATATGATAAATACTTGTACACGCTAGTAAACCAAAAATCCCAAAAACGGATGTCTACGTCGTTAAAAATTCGACACCGGAATGCACAATTATTAAAAAAACATAAAATAGACGATTGGTGTAATGTATTTAAATGAGATGGAATACGTCAGTCAAAAATATTCAACTGGGTTTTTAAATACCTCAGTTAACTGACTTCTGATTGACATTTCATCAAATCCCCTGATAATTTATTGTTTCATTGAAATGACCAACTATTTACATAACTACTGACACCGTAAATTCAATTGTAAACGTAATCATTGTTTGAATCATTGTTCCATTTCAATATAATATAGAAGGATATTTATATGTTTTTGTTTTTTTAATCATAAATGCCTATTACAGATTTTATATAATATCCTAGTGTGAAAAAAATGCTATTTTATACAATAATAATACTTATTGACTTTTAATATGTAGGTAAAGTAATTTTATTTTTATTGAAAATTTTTTTTTTTCTTAGCAATACTGAATTTGTATTATCAGCCGCATTTAGCTATTAGTTTTTTAGTGTATAAAAACAGGTTGAAAAAAATATGCAATCTACCCACGCTATTTTCCATTAGTTTATTTTAAAATATATTCATATATTTAATTTTATTATAAATACCAAAGAAATAATATTTTATAACAACCTTATCATTTTTTAATTTTCTATTAATTTATGTATAATTTTATATTGGTTTTAAAAAAGAGTTTCATATTATACAAACAATTTAATAGAGCGATACTTGTTCAAATAAAAACATTTTGACCCTCTTGAATTTTAGATTTGTTATTATTAAAATATATACCTAGTCATACAAATATGTTTAACTCTTAATTCGGAGAAGTTATTATGTGTCCACCCGCACGGCTATGCTGAGTTAAAATAATGCTTCTACAAAACGTAAAAACTAAGCTCCTTACGTACAAATTACTTCAGAAACCCATATGGATTATTTGTACGGCATATCGTTTCGGGTACATGCAATACAAATCAGTAATCATAATATACCTAATTGTAGTCACATAAATTAAATAATTCTTAGATAAACTTCTTATTAAATATCTGAGAGACCCTGCTTAATGTAAATAACGTCACACACGATACACAATGAAAACTTTTGTTGAAAAATCAAAATATACATATTAACATATATGAAAAATTTGATTGTAAATTCAAAAATCGTAAAAAGTACTTATAATTGCCAATTTGCTCTCTAAAGTATACATATAAGCTATAATGCAGTCAAATAAAATCCATTACATTTACCTCCCCCCACCTGATGACTGATATTTTAGAAATACTATACTGGCAAAGACACTTTTTAGCTTGGAAAATTCCTATAACATATTATAGAATCACTGAATAAAGTGTAGTTTAAAAAAATAAGTCGATGAATCTATAAATTTATAAATCTTATAGTTTTGACGTTGTGGCGTAAGCTTGATTCTAGATAATTTATGTACACATTAAAGATACTAAATTTACTTATTTTTCTTTAGCAAATCAACATTTTACGTGTCATAAATATGTATATATTTTTCGGCCAGTTATTTTATATACATTTTATATGTTTTTCTCTGTACATGTGCATATTGCATTAATTTATTGTGAAATATTCATCAATTTTATTTTAATATTAATTCTTGTAATACAAGTATTACGAGTATGCTGTTGAAAATACTTTGATTTTATTTACTATTCGTTTACACACGCATTGTAAAACATTATAATGTCACTTAATAATAATTGCCCTTTTGAGTAACAATACTTAATACGCGATTTCATATATAGACATTGACAAAAGTGTCGTTGAATGTATTAATATTTAATATTTGTGCATTAGGTAGGTACCTATAATACATTTGTATGGCGGTTAAAATGGTTAATATGATTATGAAAATATAAATCCATCTTTGGTTTTTTTACTCTGGTGTCCTTAAAATAATAATATTAAATGTGTAATAGGTAGCCCATTTCATTGTTATTTACTTTTTTTTTATCACAACCATAATGAAGTACACAATATATCTACATATAAATATCACTGGACGGGATAGTGAGAGGGTCAGTTCTTTGGTTGTACAACTGATTATTTTAAGGCAAAATTGAATTGGAAATAAATAACTATAAAATAAAATATTTATTAAAAAATATAACCATTTATGAATGGCTTATGGTGTCAAGGTTAGGTTAATAAGATGGTGATTTTTCAATTTTCATTCCATTTTTTTCTGTGTCAAAATTATTATCCATAACACGACAATACGATTAGTTCAAGGATTAAAAGCAAATCACAAGGAATTCATGAAATTAATTTACAAATTAAAATAATAATAGCTTAGCAATACATAAATATTCAAAATACAAACATATCTATCTATAGGGGTTATAAATCTAAACAATGACGTACTATAATAATATAGTGCTTACAGAAACAGGAGCCACGACCAAACGATTTTTCATTTATTATAAAACTCTGCTGATTAATGTAAATAATAAATATTATATAATCTATATTGAACCTCAATTATGATATAAATTATCAAATAGGTATCTTATAAATAATTATTCACCTGGTAAATGCGACTCATTGAAGTACATCTTCTCCATAATTGCTTTATTTTCGTTTAATCTAGAACATATAATCGAATATTAAGTAGGTAGGTAGGTTATACATTATATGAAAAAAAAAAATACTTCTAATGATTTATCAAAAGTAAATTGATTTATATTATATACTATATAGCTATATAAATATTGAATATATAATAATTAATATACATTACAGTGATAACAATATTATTAAGTGTTTATAAATATTTTTATCACGTGGTAAAATATGTGATGTTATTAATTTATTGTTTATTAACAAAAACGCCATATATTCCTATAAAAAATATTATATAATATACATGCTGACATTACAAATAATAATAATATTGATTTTTACAGTAATATTCAATGATACGTATGTACAGAAATATAATTATGATTTTATTCTTTATAGCTACAATATTATGCAAAAAATTCATGGACAAAATAGTCTAATAATCTTTCACTCTCCTCGACCGTAAATTGAAATATATAATGATACTGCATAAAACAGTTCTTAACCTTCGTAACTAAAGTGAGACCAATTGAATGGACATAATTATCATAGATCACAGACTGCAAGGTTATTATTATTCTCAAAAATGGGTTGAGAGGTCTTATCAAAATAATTCTTTGTTTGAAGGTTTAAAAATAATAACCATAAAACGTATATTTTTTTTTTCGTAAAAAAATCTTCTTGTATGTAACTGATGGATCAGTTATAACTTACATGGCATAATATAAAAATATAACCGTTGTGATGCAATACATTTATAATTTGAGTAAGCAGGTGTGTGGAGCACCTAAAATTATGTTGTCAAACATAAACATGCGGTACCTACTACATAGTGAAAAATAAAAATATAAATAAATATGTTATGCAGAATGATTCACGCTTGTTTATTGCCTCCCTTTTTTTCTTTTATAACACAGTTATTAAAAATCTGATTTTTGAAATTTTGAAATTTACTTAAATAAGACCATATTTTTTGAGAAATGGTGATGTATCTATGGGAGTTATGATGATTAGAAAACTAAAATAATTAATATTAATTTATCAACATTATATATTTTGTAAAAATTGTAAATTGTCCGAGTATAAAAAATATTAGGTTCGGTATTAAAATTATTTTATATTTTTTAAAACCATTTTTAAAGAATACAGTCCTTAGTATATACCTTTCATTAATTCTGAAACCACTTGTAAGAAATTTGATTTAGATACCTACGTCATTTTTTTCTGAATAATAAAATAAAAAAATGAATAATGGGTTCTCAATTGAAAAATAGACCACAGGAGACTTCTTAAATGGTACAAAAAATATGAAGTATTTGGTATAACTTTATGATTTTAAATTATCAATAATCAAAGATAAATTAAACAGAAAACACATTTTTTTATTTGTAAAAATAATTTATAATTTTTTTGATCACTTATATTTTCAATATAAAACCAAGTACAAATAAAAATAAATAAATAAGCAATTTGATCAAATAAACTACTTTTTATTAACTAAAAATAATTTATATCAAGACTGTATTGAGATATATTTAATAATAATGAATAATGATTTATTGGTAGGTAGGTACCTACTTAAGATATTAAACCCACGCACATACGTTTTTTTAGCTATAAGTTTTACTTTAAAAAAATAAGTAACGAGACGACTAAGTCGACTAACCCTATAATAACATAATATTAAATACATAATATTGATTGAGCTGATTATTGTTCGATGGCTAATGATGAATGATGGCCGTAAATAATTGTTGACACATTTTACTACAGAAAAAGGCTTATTCCCACTCGCATCATAATATGCATATTTGCATACAAACCAATATTTTTTTTAGGTAATTTCAACATTAAGGAAGGTTGTGTTAAAAAAACACATAATTATTGAGGTTATAATTCATATTTTTTTTCATAGTAAGTAAAAATATTTTTATTTAATTAATTATTTCATCATCATATCTTCAGCTCTATGAAAACTAATGAAAAAATGAAATGAATTAATCACCGGTAAATTGACAATTAGAATAAAATAAATATAGACATTGCTGAGTGATAGAGATCTTCCGGCACTGCTAATAAAAAGGCTGAACTTATTCTAAATTGATTATGATTTATGAGTTATGAGCTATGACTAACACAGATACGAGCTAGTCATGAAACAAACGAATTAAAAACTTCGTTAATCTGAAAGAAATTGTTATCTGCAGAAGTCTTCGGGACACAATTAGTGCGGGTCCTTATGTAAAGAAATAAACAATACCATTGTGATCGTTAGACCGTAAATTATTAGGAAGATTAAAATCATAACAGAAAATAAACATATGATTAACACAAATGGAAAGAAAATCAACTACAGTAATAATAATAATTTACGTTTCGTAGGACAAATAAGGATGGTTAAGGGGCAAGTATACACTATACAGCCACTAACTAGACATTTTTTTTCATTAAAAATAAATGCTTAATACTTAACTACACTAACACCAGAAATGAATTGAGCAGGTATGCTAAAAAGGACCCCCACCACCTTTAGAATAGGAAGCTTGTACGATGTAGCAATTTTCTAACACATAGAAAAATATTTTAATCACTTAAACTTAATTATACATCGACTATTTATTTGTTAAGCCATATTTAAGATAACATTATTTGAATATATAATTGAAATAAGCAATATTATGTTTAAAATTATTTAGGTTTGTCCTGCCTGAGAGCTCAGCAGTTTTTGTAAAAATCAAACGATACATTATTAAATATAGGTATCTATTAACATTATAATAATAATATTATTAAACAATAATATAACATTTATATTATTTACAAGACAATTGAAGGGTCTAGTGCAATATCACCATGGCCGATATTAAATTTTTCTTGACATCGTGGCTGATACACTTCTTTACAAGCTAAGAAAATATATTGAAACATCTAATGACCCAGTTCAGTGAAGTATTTAGGTTTTATCATGGGGGGGGAGATATTATTTTATTAAGTAGGCCCACTTTTAAAGCTAGATGTCTTAAGTTAGGACTCCGACAATTTCGCATATTATATACAGCCCTAGATTGATCCCCTTGATCCCCCCCCCGTAAATAAGCCACTGACCCAGTCGTCGTTGACAATATATATCACGTTGATATACGCCGTTGAAATTTATGAATTTCAATTTCAGACATAGGTACCTATCAATCACTGTATTAGATGTAATAACCGACCAGCAATCATGAGTAAACATTACAGGTTTCTAACGAAAAAACTAATACCTAACAAAGAGGCAATACAGTGCCTTAGGTGGCTTGGGTCCAAATACACACAGTCAGTAATCAGCAGCTGACTAAAATACCTGTGTTTTTGGGAACAGATAGACAGACAGTAATTAGTAATTAGTAATTACTTATACAGTTACATGATGTGGGCATGTGCCACAGTAAACCAAAGACAAAGAAACCGATAACTAGCGTACAGTGACAATACAAATAAATTTATTAGGCAACAAAGTCCAATATGATTGAAAAACACAATAATACTATAACAGTAGAAAAAAACACATATTGAATGATTAATAGTATAACGGTAACAATAAAGCTTCTTACAACTATCGGTCAATAACTGAAAACCTGATTTTTAATGGTCTCACTGGTGACTAATTAAGGATTCATTTCAAGAATAATTAATTACTCCATTATAATAAATAAAAAAATAAAAATTGTTAGGCGGAACAACAATAATAATAATAGGTGGAAAGGTAAACAGTGGATCTTTACATTTAATTGTGTACAGCGTGTCAACGAATAATAATTTATGTGCACAATGCATACATAATAGGTATGTACTTGTGTGAAATAATTATTAAATAAATTGCCATTGCTTGATATATGATACAATTTAAAATTGCACCATACCATTTATACTCATCATAAACAAATAACAAAAAAGTTATCTACAAAAATGTCTGAATCAATAATGATGATGCAGTTGTAGTACCCTAATTCGGTTTATCGTCATATTTTACACATACCGGTACCTACTAATTTTATTACCAAAATACCAAAATAATAATTAATTGATAAAATCATACTACTAATTGATATACTAAATTATTAATTGGAATACAATTATAAAAATTAAAATATGAATAGTTTTATTTTATTCGTTAAAAACGTTTTCAATCGATGTACATTTATATATAAATGTATTCGGATGCATATTGTAATAATTCCTATCTATTGCAAAGTATAAAATGAAAAATATTGATTTTTCAATGAAATTTTAACAGTTAAAATGAATTATTTTTAATCCATAATAATATAACGGGCAGTAAGATTTAAGAAACTTTTGTTTTTTTTTTTTTTATAATCAGAAGAGATGGTTTTCTTAAACCTACGTTTAAAGGATTCAAGAATCAATTACATATGAACTTTAAGCTAATCCTTAAACCAAAAATTATTGCATCCAAAGTATATATCATTATAACATTCATCAGCTGATGTTAGTGAACCTATATTTTACTACCTTAGTACTGATTTTGGTGAAACAATTAATATATAATTATATATTGTTTTCAATATATTTTTGTTGAACTTATTTTTGTTTTGTTTGTTCTCAGGTATTCAAGTCCAAAACGTTCGTGGTTCATCGAAGAAGAAATGGGACGTAAACTGCAAGGTTCAAAGGACACATACGACATAGACAGCCTGATCTCACCTATTTATGCGATGACCACGGCCGGCGCGGGCATGAACAGTGCCGGCTGGATGGGCTACAAAGCAGTGCCCGTCGATGAACCTAAGCCTAAACGGACCCCATTGTTCCTGATTGATAATGGCCTCAGTGCTCATACACTAGATGCTATGTTACACATATTCATTATATGTTTAGTACTTTTTATTATCATCAACTGTATGTGTAAATTTGTTTGGTTATTTTTAAAATGACATTGTTTTATTAATTATTATTGTGTGTATACTGTATATAGGTATAGTCTTAAGTGCCTTGCTAAAACATTTTTAGTTTGAATATTATTTTTTTTTTTTATTATTATTGTTTATTGTGTGTTATATTTATATTTATAATAATTCATAAATCATATTTTCTTCATAAACCAAATGTATAATTTATTGACAATTATTAGATTGTATTGTAATTTTATTAATTCAATAATACAAAGACAATATTATTATATCATTGTTATTATTGTTATACAAAATAAACATGAATACCTTTGAGGTAAACATGTAGTAAACTAGTAAATATTTCTGTTCAAAATTAACTAGAAACAACGATCATAGTTCAATAAAGTTATAAACCTCATAAACACTTAAAAGTTCAAACCCAACACCAAACACTAAAGTGATTACTATAGTAACTATCAAAGTTCAACTATTTAGTATTCATTAATATCTAATTTAATGAATACTATTAAATTCATATGACAAATAAACTATAGTTATCTATCTAAATATAATATGATTTGGAAAACTAATAGTTAACTTTCCACAAAATATTTTTGGCATATAAAATAGTATAATTTATGTTTACATCAAAATATAGAATTACTAAAATAGTAAAATAGTCAGTTCTATAAATTTAATTTTATATTGTACTTTAAATTCTTCATCTTCTTAACATTGAATTTAACTTTGCAGAGCAGAGAATTTAAATAATTGCTAAGTGTTTCAAATGAATAAAACAAATTCTGAATTTACATACGTATAAAATGCGGACAAGTAATAAAAATAGATATTAAAACACATTCAATTCTAAAAGTGGTATACCCTATACATAATATTAAATAGCATGATACTAATATATAATATATATTGTTTCATTTTTTTTTCTGTTGGCTACATCAATCAACGATCACCTACATAGTAACTTTTAAAA
Source organism: Acyrthosiphon pisum (assembly GCF_005508785.2). NCBI lineage: Eukaryota > Metazoa > Arthropoda > Insecta > Hemiptera > Aphididae > Acyrthosiphon > Acyrthosiphon pisum. Next base: position 9,258,955 of record NC_042494.1, read on the forward strand.
AAAAAAAAAAAATGTATTTACCTTCAAAATCATACACGTATATTAAACATAAGTCACCATATTATGTCCTGTTTCAAACGGGAAAGTTCATACTCTGTGACGTTATCGGTTCTTCGAACAGATTACGAGACTGTAATTTATAAAATATTAATATTATTATTATTGTAGCGAATGAAGTATTTTATTATAATCGCCGCAAATCAGCATTCAGCGCCAACGCAGTAATCATCGGCTGTCTCTATTCGAGAACGTTATTTTTGGTACATTTTTGGCGTAAAAATATTATACATTTAATTTTTTTAACTGTCATCAATCATAATGAAATTATATTAACGTAAATCGTAATAACTATTTTTCATACTCAATATTCGAAACATAACATAAAACTTGACTAAAAACCATAAGGACTTTAAGGTTGGGTTAACCTAACCTAACAATAATTAATAAAATATCAAAAATGTGGCTTGATTTGGTACGATGGTTATATTATTCATTCACGAAATGTCTTCTGAGTGGAAGCACCGGCCGATATCACTAGATCCCTAACGGGTAACCACCCAGGTTTTTAGTGACAAACCCTTGCCAGTCGACACACATATACAGACATAGGTACACGTGTTCCAATTTAACCATAATGTGATTTTTACGAATTTCGTCAAAATCGAACTTTGGTCGCTTATAAAAAATCATTGTGGATTTACGCTCAAGTTTTTTTTTTAATTTCCATAACAGAAACTTAAGAGGAATCTTGTATTACATTTTCAAGTTTTTTAACAGAGGTCAATTTTTTTTATCGACATAGTTTAAAAACAACTAATAATTGCAAATTGTATATGACTACCTATAGATATCTCAACATAAGTTAAAATATATTGTCAAAAACTGATTTTGAGTTAAAATTCCCGTTTTTCCTTAATTTTTTTTGTATTTCTGAGCTCTTTAAAAACTACTGGGAATTTTAAATTTTCATCTTCCCAATGCACCAACTAGTTTTACTTTCCAACCAGAAAAGATACTTAAGTTGAAAATCTAAGCATTATTTCGATTATTTATCGTTAACACGGAAACACAAAAAAAAAGCTAAAGAATAAAACACATCATTGTAAATTATTACATTTATCGTTCCGCTCGGAATTAAAAAAAAATATATATTAAAATCAGGGATCGAAACCGTTTCAAATTTTAACGGTTACGGTTTTAGTTCTTGAGAACGGTTTTCTAAATTTTCTGGTTTTGGTTTAGGTTTTAAGACCGGTTTTTAAAATTTTTTGGTTTTGGTTTCGGTTTTAAAAAAGGTTTTTCAAATATTTTACCGGTTTAAAGAACGGTTTTAGAAAATGTTCGGTTTTGGTTTTTGGAACGGTTTTTAAAAATTTCCATTTTATTTTCCTATCTAATTACTGTAGATTCGATTTTTATTATCTATTAACTATAATAAGGGCCGAGTCTAAAGCCCTGAAATATGGCTACTTTGTATAATTATTGTACAATATAATATATACGATATAACAAATTTACGTTCAGCAGAACTAATATCGTGTTATTAACTTGAATATTTTGTACCTAATTTGGGTGCCTCGTGCCTACTTTTGCATTCAACATAATAATATGTTGCCATATTATGGTTGAGATCATTATTC
>NC_042494.1:9261398-9276127 GCF_005508785.2 Acyrthosiphon pisum
GGTAGTCTGATAGGTACTGTGTTAAATGCGTAAGTATATTTGTCAAATAATTGTTGAACATAAAGTATAATCTAAAATCATTAAGGTATGGTTATCGAACAGAAACACATAAGATAAACTAAAATCAAGTTATTAATATTTATTTTAACTACTTATTTCCTATATACAGTATACACTTACAATTTGCCGAGTAGGTACCATTATCGAAATATAAATGTAAAATATTGTTAAGCCACTGAAATTGTCGACATTTACGAAATATGTAAAAAAACGCGAAAATTTTACAAAGTATGTAAAAATATGTATTTATGACGAAATATGTAAAAATATGTAAAATAAAATATATCTTATTTTATTGAAAATCACGTGAAACGAATTTATCATTTGCAATAATTAATTTATCATGTTTTACTAAAAATATGTATTTACATGCAAATCCCAGCCCTACACATAAGATAAACTAAAATCAAGTTATTAATATTTATTTTAACCTACTTATTTCCTATATACAGTATACACTTACAATTTGCCGAGTAGGTACCATTATCGAAATATAAATGTAAAATATTGTTAAGCCACTGAAATTGTGGACATTTACGAAATATGTAAAAAAAAGCGAAAATTTTACAAAGTATGTAAAAATATGTATTTATGACGAAATATGTAAAAATATGTAAAATAAAATATATCTTATTTTATTGCAAATCACGTGAAACGAATTTATCATTTGCAATAATTAATTTATCATGTTTTACTAAAAATATGTATTTACATACAAATCCCAGCCCTAATTATAACCAACTTATTAATGTATTTAATCATAGTACATATTTTGTACACAATGTTTTTGTTAGATGAATAGAATAATTGTAGAGGTACACACAAATAGTTGTTATTTTATTATACTTTCACTACAAATAAAAGTTTCAAACATATTTTTATAATTTATAATAAGTATAGACAAACATTTTACTATGTCCTTAAAAAGATTCTGGTCTCAATGTTCCTGTTAATGAAATTAGTTAATAAATAATATATTATTGATACCTATGTTTCATATTTAAATGTAAAATTTATTAGTCTATTTTCATGTGCATGTACATTTTTAATCTCACATAGTCACATAAATTGTATAGATAGGTACCAACTGTGCCACTGTTATCACTTTTTGGAAATTGCCCGTATAATCAAATAATTAATAACCTAACCATTTCAGATTCAGGAAATTAGCTTAAACAAATATGGAGGCAGCACATAAACATATAAAACCAAATAGTAACATTAAAGCAAAATAAACAAATGTGATATTTTAAATATCGATACACAATCATATAGGTAAACGTAATTAAATCTAAATTTGTAAATATCAGATAATTCTCAAAATTAAAACATAAATAAAATTACAATATTTATTATTTAATTATTTATTATGTAATTGATATTTTTAGTCAAAATAAATAATTGACAATAGATTTAATAATACAACGATATGTATACTATTATTCTTTTGTTTTTAACTTTTAAAAATAAGTTTTAATAATTTTTAAGCCTCGTAAATTTACAATAATTGAAATGTTAACATTTGTAAAGAGTCTTGGACCTTAGTGTATACAACAAATAAAGTGCGACCTATTGGTATATATTCAGTAAATTATTGTATTATGAAACAAAACCTAAGTAGTTCAATATCGACACACTATTAAACGCATACATATAAATAAAACTTGACAATAATTATTATGGTAGACTCAGGTCTTTATCGTACGGTCTCTTGCTCAGATAAGATATCCTAAAATTCAGGATTTTAGAAAAAAGTAGGAAGAATAGGTGACCCGTGTTATTGAAACCATTTAATGGACCAGCAAGCTCCTTTATCTCGTCTCAAATCACTGAAATCTCTCTATGATCACCCTTTCAAGCAGCAGCCACAGGAAGTAACCTGAGTTGCGTAAATAAAGTGGTAAATATTGTCAGTTAAAGGTTTGTCATCATAGCGATAACACGCTCAATAACTATTAAAACAGTGACTGTCTTGCAGGGATTAACTCAGTTAAGTACAGTGCTAAAGTTTCGAAATTCCGGTTCTTTGTCAATATAGTGTCGCTGTATCGCTTATCGATTTAATATGTTTCATTAAGTTTTTACCAATCATATTCTGTTTATTTTTCTGACTATATCTTCTGACCACTATTTTTATCTACCTTAAATAAAATAAAAAAAATTAGCAAAGTATGAATTTTTTATTAAATTCTGCTCAGTAACAATTTTCAAATGCTAATTAAATTGATTACCATTATTTTCAATTTTTAGATATTTACCTGTGTACAACAATATTGTGCGTCAAGATGAATAAGCAAGACGAGTTTTTATAGGGGAAATTAGGGTTATCTCTAATCTAATGTATCTAATAATACTTATTTAAATCTCCTTTCCGATTGCACCAATTTAAGAGATGGATACAATTTATTATTACCAAATAATCAACAAAACGTATGAATGTATAAGTGTAAGTGTATAAGTATTTTCATTTTTTTTTTTTTTTTTTTTATCAATGAATTAAGGTTTTTGTTATTATTAAATTATCAGACAATTTTGAAGATACTATACAATTATAAAATTTGTCCCCAAAAAAATATTTAAAAGTACTCACTACAATAGTAGGTGCTACCAAAATATTTTTATAATAATGTAGGTACCTTTTGTTTTTTGACAGAAAAATTCCACATCATTAATAATAAAGTCTAGAATAACTTTTTCTGTTTCTTAATAAACTTTAATGAAGTTATTTCTCTTCAGAGTCATGGTAAAAGCTTTTTAAAATGTTTGTAAAAGGTTTCAAGAAAAATATTCTTTTTTAAGTACCGATAAATTTTTATATAAATATACCTAACTTAATACGTATAGTTAATTGTAATTTAAAAATATCTTTAAGCCGTATACATTAATAGCTAACAATTATTAAATACTATAAGTTGATTAATTAAGATCTAACTGATCTAAATTAATAATGATCTAAAAAATAATTCCCAAGCAGTTCAAAAACTAAATATCACGTTAAAATCATGTTTAAAATTGAAAATAAACCATGTTTGCTGTAGCATGATTTATGTAACAGTGAACACCAATACCTATTGTTTTGAAAAACCACTAAATTATTTTGATATTTAACTTTAAGGAAATTTAATGGAGGAATGCATTTCTAAGTGTCTATATTTTTCCCATACTTATACTTGGTATTCAATAAGCTTTTAAAGTGAAGATGAGCGTAGCTCCACTAACATACAATTTTAATATAAATAGTTCATACCAAAAAAATTAAAGGTCCAATATTCAATTTTATATATTTATATTTAGAAAAGTTTTCTGAATCAGATTATAACATTTGTAATATATAAATATAGGATAGAATATTTAAAAATTAAAGGTCCATGATTGGTTCACTAACAAACATAATGGCGAAATAAATATAAGGATAATGATATTAAGTTAATTCTATTCAAATTTTTTAAGACGTATTCACTGATAAAAAAAATAATTTTGTCTTCTTTAATAGGTATTATAATAACATTAAAAATCACCTTAATGGTCAAAACGGAAATCATAAGTTTACTTTAGTTTTAAAAATTATACCCACTTCCTGTTGTAAAACTGTAATAACCAAAGTACTAAATATGCTATAACAGCATAATATCAACATGTATTAAATTTATACACAACAATATGCAAACTTCAATACATGCTTATCGCTATTTATCTCTGTGATCTGCATAGGCTATTATGTTCGTAAATGTAAATTGCTAAATATTTTGCAGAATCAATCGGGATGAATGAAGTGAAATTCACATGGACTCACAATTACTGTTACAACTTAAACATTTTTATTTAAGTGAATAATTTGTATTATAGTAAGCTTATAATACAAATAATTTTAGATGTGGTATATTATATTGTATAGTGGAAATAATTATAAATTTTAGATTGGCGTTATGTGCCTTTTAATTCATTTCACACCTGGACGGCTAGACATCTAAATCTCAAGAAATTTAACATACTAGTGTTATGATAATCCATCTATAAATTTAAAAATGAATGATTGTTTATTTGTCCCTTATAAAATCAAAAACTACTGAACCATTTTCAATAAAAGTTATATCAATAGTTTTCTTGGATAATGTAAATAGCTTATTTTTCAGCCCCTAAATAGGTTGATATAATATGTGTAGTGTACATTAATTAAATGGATGCCATACGTTACACTTTATATTACTATTATAATTAGTAAAAAAGTGGGTAAGTGGATGTCGCTCTGCTGTACAGTAGGTTACTAGTGGGTCACTGTAATGGATGGTGTTAAATTTGAATTTAATGAAATAATATCATTGTATAAGTAAAACGATTCTGAGCGAAAACGGTCAGTCAGCCTATGATATTACTAAGTATATTTGACGATATTATTGTGAATAAAATAATTTATATATAACCCATTTACGTGGAACCTTATTTTAAATTTTCAATCCTTAGCTATAAAAGTTGAACATTTTATACATTTTTAACTACAAAATAATTAAAACATTTTAAATTGGATACATTTTGTCAAAATTTGAACTTTAAATGCTTATAAAAAAATATTGTGCCTCTGTATTTTCAATATTATTCAACTGCTATTGTAACAATATATCAGGAGCCTTGCATTAAATTTTCAAGCTTTTTTACCCAACAAATAAAATTGTATTGATATTTATGAAAAAAAAAACTAAAAAAATTGAAAACTGACAATGTCCGTAAACAGCTCAAAAAGAGTCAAAATATTTTCAAAATTTTATCCTGTATAGAAAATGGAAATATAAACATTCAGAAAAATATTCATGTATCTACAGTTATTCGTTTTTGAATATCAATAAAAAGACAATACCACTGCATGATAAATCGAGTGAATATCCAATCTTGTAAAAATATGAACTTCAAACGCCCATAAAAATTTAATTTGATTTGCTTGCAGAAATATTTTTTTATAAAGATAGAAAAACTTATAAATAATCTTGTATTACATTTTAAAATCTTAGATTTAAAAAGAAACATTTTTATGAATTCTCAACTCAAAATAATTTGCTAATTTTCGAGATTTTTCCGTATTTTGTCAAGATTTGAACTTTAAATGCTTATAAAAAAAAAAAACTGTGACTAAGGATTTTTAATATTTTTCAAATGTCATTGTAACAATATAGTAGGAGCCTTGTATAAAATTTTCAAGCTATTTTAGCTCTACCAAATAAAGTTTTATTGACATTCATTGAAAAACAGACTAATAAAATTGGAAACTGAAAATGTTCCTAAACAGTTGAAACAAAATCAAAATATTTTGAAAATTTTATCGTCTATAGAAAATGCAAATATAAACAACAAGTGAAAATTGTATGTATAATCTGTTCATTTGTTTTAGAGTTACATCAAACACCAACATCGTTTTTGTGGAAAATCGATTTTGCGTAAAAATTCTCGTTTTCCTTAATTTTAGGTTGTTTATCCCGTCGCTTTTGAAAACTATTGGAAACCGTGATGACAGTCACAAAAAAAAAAAATAATAAAAAAAACAAAAAACGCACCCATCATTGTAAAATTAATACGTCATTCATTGTTCCACTCACATTCTAATACTCATTAACGAATTAAAATCAAATACTTATAAACACAATTACTATAATTACTTTTATGTTATATGATTTTCAATCATAATTAATTTTTGTTAGCGGATAAAGACGAATATTAACCTTAGCGATATTGGATTTACGTCGACCTGTAACTTTTAAGCATTCATTGAATCTGTCTCCAGTTTTTTTGTGTTCACATAAAAAAATATGCCCAGAATTATTAATTAAAATATTATACAATAAGTGGGTACTAAAATATTTTTAGTTTGCTTTAATATTTGTAATCTTGTTTTTAGATTTTTCCAAAATAATATCTAATTAAAGAATATTGAACGAAACATAATTTGAAGTATACAATATCATACTTTTAACCTTCAACAATAAATTCATAGTACATAAGAGTACAAATAAGACTAACAATAATGAGAGACGGAGTGGCCGAATGGACTAAGGCGTTGGTTCTCATGCGCACCGGCGCCGGTTCAAAACCTCGGCCGCGGGTGACTTTTTTCTTCGGGCAAGTCACGGTGTCCGGAGAGAAGTGCTGCCATCCCCCACCCTGGCGTGGCAGATACCTACGGGTGCCCATTAAAAAATCTGCCTAACTGTGTAATCGTGTTTAAGCCTACAGTACCCTCCCACACAGTAAAAACCACCCAATGCCCTAAGTTTCCGCGGATTAATTAATAAAAAAAAAGACCAATAATCAAATGACAATTGTTATAAGTTGTCTTATGGGATATTTATTGTTGAAGATTTAAAGTATAATATTATAATTGTAATTATGTTAAGCTTAATATTCTTTACCTAATTATATAATATTTAAGAAAAATCAAAAAACTAATAACAATTATTGTTATTTTAATTAGATTTAAGCTTTCTATTTTGTTTACAATTCATGATATTCCGATAGTCTTAAGCTGATCACATTATTTATCATTACTGCCATATTAATTAAAATTATAATTAATAACGAGAAGCTACTCTAAGAAATTATAAACGAAGACTGTCTGAGGATTACTAGTTTTATTCTAAAACGTTTGTCTGAAAACTATGAATTATTTGGTCGTAATTTTAAGACGGATAACTGTGAATACAAAAATAAATAACACTATGTATCATGTAAACTGTAAAGTAAATATCAGACAACCTACAAATTACCCACAGTTATTCTAAGTATAATAACTCATAATTTGGCAACAATCCACAGAGCTTCGATTCAATAATAATAATAATATTACATAACAATGTATAATAATTATATAATATAGTTACTATTATACAACAGTATACAACTCTATTAGGAATCGTTTACTTAAAAATAGAACGCATTTATGAAAATTAAATTATCTTAATTTTGTAATTTATCTCAGTGACTGAAGCAATGTTCAACTGTTATTCAAGTTATTTTAATGTAAATTTTGGTTTATAAAGGGTTTATGATGTACCTAAGCTGAATAAATATTATTAAAAAAAACCTCTAAATGTTAAACCAATATATTTCTTTTCTCGAATATTATTGTTTTATTTAGGTACAGAGATTATCTCATATTATGAAACTATTTTGTTTATACCAAGTCAGTAGTTTGTTAGTATCAATATAATAATATATTAAGTAATTTATTCCGTTGTGATGCTAACTTATTCACACGTTATTAAGTACATTCATACGTGTTTTGATTAACTTGATCAGCAGTGGAAATTATATTAATTCAATGCATTATGTCATTATAAAATCTAATATATTCAGATAAATAAAATTAGTCGCTATTTAATTATAATATATAATACGATGTTACAGTACACTGAAAACAACAAATTATTTAAATTAAAAATTAGAATTTAAGTAATTAAACTTTAGTAGGTAGCTACATCTTCTTTGTGTTTTTGTGAGTAGCATAGTATATATTATAAATGTAATCTTATTATGGTATTCAGATCTGAATCTAAATCCTAATATTGCCAATAGCACAAAATATAAATATTATACCTACAACGTAAATCATAGGTATAGAAATTGTATACAGTTGCTAGCAAACCGATTTCGAAACGCATAATTACTTTTTTATATGTTTTTATATTGGATACACCCCTAAAATATTTGTTTTCGTATTATAACTTGGGTTCATGATCAGAATAACATAGGTAGTCGTCTATTTAATAAAATCCAGTGATATTGACTATTGACTTTAGGAAAAATGTTTCAGCAACTTTATCATTAGATAATAAATACTAGATATTAATATTTGTTTATGATGAACCCATCAACAAAGTTCGTGTTAAGAATTAAAATCGAAAAAATTAAGACGAAAATGTATTTGTGCGTAGTAGGTGTGGGTAAGTAGATATTATCGCAATAACCGACGAGTATCATAATATAAACGTTTTAAGTATTATTTTATGATGCAATAATACAGAATGCATTAAGAATAATATAAGACAAGTTATTCCTGATAAATATTCATCCCAAATTGGAAATTTTGGGATTCATAAACATAATTCGATTATATGAATTATAAGATAATCTTATGACAACCAATAAAGTGTAAGCAGCGAGATTTTAATAGACGAATAGGTATATATAAGCTCCGGAGGGAGGGGATTCTGAATGGATCTCAGGCTATTAATAAGTTAATACTGACAATAGGCCATATTAAGTAATCATAATGTATTACAATAATTCTTAACATTATAATATATCTAGTACACATCTTGTAAATTGTATTGTGTAAAACATAAAATACCCATTTTAATTTTAATTGTTCTTTGTGTGTAATTAAATATACGGTTTTCTGTTGATTTCCAAGTTGTATTCGAGAACACAACTAGGTGCCTATTAAAGTACAGTATATTGAGTAAGTTATACAATAAACATCAATAACTGATATGATGGTATATTGTATTGTTAGAAATGATTCGGGAAAAAAACCGACTGTTTACTCCAAGCCAGTCTTTAAACAAATAAAGGGAATACTCAAGCCACAAAGGCATTTATTATATTTCACAATAAAATGGCGATACAAAGGTGATGAAAAAGTTTTCTTTACTGTAGTTGTCATTCAAGTAGGTACCTATATGTAGTTGTCTGCTAATAGACATAAAGATTGCTGTGTGCAAGTAGGAGTGAAGATTCAGATAGGATGGCGTAAGAACACCGTGTCTAAAAGGAAAATAAGAATTTTGTTTTTGTTTTGTTTATTAGTTGAAAACAGAAATATGATATCAAAGTACATAGGTGTCTTACAGTTTGTAGCATTCTTGATTTTAAATTCATTTAGAAAAGTGAAAGTTTGTAACTATACCAAAATGTTCCTATTAAAGTAAAGGAGCAGTTAACAGTTTATATGCAAACATATTAATATAAATACAATGTGGACTATTAAATGTAATACAATTTATTATATATATTATTATATTTTTATATTTTCTCAAAATTGTTATTTAAATAAATTAAAAAAGTCATAAAATGTAGGTATAAACTCTATTTCACATACACATTTTTTTTAATTTTAATTTAAAATCTGAACAATCTAAGTTTTTTGATATTATTGGTATTATTTACTATTTAAATTTCAAATAATTTAATTCTGTTTTCATGTGCTATGTTCTTTTAAATATAACCAACATATTATAATATTATATTATATTCTGATACAGGTATATCGATTTATCGATACATACTGCAGTAGCCAGTGGTAATGTAAAATTCACTACCGTCAAAAACAGCATGCAGATTACACCATCGATATTATAACACGTAAATAATTTCTTTGTTTTGTTAATAATGACATAGTAAACAATTTAAAATAAAAATGATAAAATAATATTAAACTATTATTAATTAACATGTTTATATGTTTATATGTTTAAAAAAAAGTGTACAAACATAAATAATTATAGAGAAATAACTAACTATTCCAAAAAATATCATTATTTTCTGTATGGAACAATGTGGCAATGTCACGTTATACTAAAGAAAACTGTAAGATAGTTAAGTCTAAAATACACTAAAAACTTGTTCACCCAAAAATTAAAAGGAAAAAAATGATGAAAAAATAAATAAAATTATCAAAAATTAAATATATTTATATTTTTCTTATTTTGTACTAGATCGAAATTTATTACCTATTAATTACCATCGACTAATTTTATCGAGGATAAAATATCAAAAAGACATTCATATTTTTTTAATGATAAATATTATAAGCTATCATGACTATATATGTAATATTGTATTCTATAATTTTCATTGTATATTTTAAAAAAACAAACGTTAAAAAAGTATACGGCCACTTATCAGTTATCACACATGGAATTTATCCATCGATTATATTAGATAGATAATATTGATCGATTAAGTTTTATTTTAGTATACTTTCAAGTAATTTTGTAATATTTAGCTACATACAACCTGATAAAATTCAACATGGATATTCAAATTTTTATATTTTCATAATCAGTTATTAACAAAATTTGAAAATTCAAATTCAAACTCTGGAGAAGATAAATTATAAATATATTTGATATTTAACACTTAATATAATTTTCTTTAAATATAAAAATATTTGGGCTCCTTAATTTATAATAATATTATATTAAAGACAATTTTTCAATTTAGGCATCCTAACATACTATAAACTACGTTCTCCAAAAATGAAAAGTATAATTTGCATAATATTATATCACCGTTAAAGCGTTTAATCCGGCATTGTATATACGATTAATTTTACTAATATAATTACGAAATTTGTTCGTAAACATTGTTATAATCATTATATCCTAAAAACCAGAATGATCAGAGTTTGGCTTTCTAAAAATGTTAAAAGTCGTTTTTAAAATATCAACTAAAAGTCATGGGCATGATATTGGAGACTATTAAAATGACAAGCGTATTTATATGAATCTTTTGAAGCACTCATTTTACTCTAAATAGTGGTCACGAGTTCACGACGTCACGTACGTAAAAGAATACGCCATAATTGTAAGACTATCATTCCCCTAGTACATTCCTCTATTCACGCAGAATCTTAAAATTACTGACAAAATATATAAAAGTTCACAAACAAATTTATATTCTATTATCTTTTACACGAGTGTTGAATAATTCACGTAAACATATGAGAATGTATTGATTTAATTAATATCGGTTATTGCTGCCTCTCGAATCTCATGGACACCTGCTATTTTATTAGACATCAAAACACTAACTACAAAAAAACAATATTATGTATACTGTAACAATACAGTGTATGTGTATTATACATATACTCCGCCATCGTTGTGCCAAGAATTACGTTAATTTTACATCAATTGTTGTACCCGTACTCTCAAACTTTGAGTTTGCAAATTATTTAAATTATTTCCCTACAAAGTAAACAGAATTATTTTACATCCATCTTAATCAATGAATAGTTTTATATACTTGTTATAATAATTCAAACGAAAATAATTGATGAAAATATCTTAGGGAACTATAATTTTCTATACAATATTGTACAATTGTATGATTGATCCAAATTATAAAAATTCTATTTTATTATTATGGTTTGAGTGAGGAACAGTTGATATTGAAGGTAGCTATATCATCAATGGGAGTTATACATACAAATATATTGTATTAATTTCCTACTTCGTCTTTACATTCTTGTTTTAATCCTCAGTTCGTACAAATAAGAAAGATAATATTTTGAAAATGTTCGGGTACAAATGATTAATATTATGAGTTTCTATTAAATTGTTTGATAATATATATTATTTTATTTTCATTCATACTAGAAAATAGAAATACTCTGTGAGCTTAGAAACTAGAATAGACAATTTCCAGTATTACCTATTCGCATAGGTATTTATATGCGTTTTATTTGTACTGATGATGATTGAATAGTTTGTAAATTGAATTATCAAAAGTTAATTCGTATTAATTTCGATGCTTTCCTATAATTATTTGAGACGTTCCAGCAAAAAAAAAATGACTAAGTACCAATTGGCAATTAAAGAGGTTAGACCAATTCTTTCATGGGAATTATTGTTGTCAAATGTTATTGGTACCTAAACTTTACTAGATGGGAATTATAACTCCGCGTTTATAAAAGCATCTTTCCAAAAAAACATAATAAACAATATTTTATTTTCATTTCAATTCTCATCTATTTTTAATTTTTAGTAACCACCAATAATTTATTAATACCTATATTATAAATTATACACGAACCATAACTCATAATTAGTTAGTTATAACAACCAATATCGTAACTACAATTTATCTATAAGTATATGCGGCAGATGGCGATGATATATCAATCCGCTTTGCACGCAATATCCTTTACTACGTTTATAATAATATGCATTTGATCAATAATGAGTGAATGAAAGACGGGACGAAAGAATTAAAAATTTCAAAACTACAAATATTCTAACAATAATATTGGGTATATAAGGAAAAAGTATAATAATTCCATTAAAATTTAAAATTTAAATCTAAACATTTTAGAATCAAAAGTTCAAACTCAATATTTAGTTAAATTGACACCAAGTATCCTAATTTACCATTATCTTTTTAGCGAAGACTAAAATATATTAATTCATAAGACGAGTGTACATAAATAACTTTTGTGTTGTTATTTTATCTATGTTAGGTTTTTATACAATCCCATAAATATTTTGCTTATTTAAGGTATTCAAGAACTTCTGAACGCAATAAACTTCTTTCTACTCAATTTAATGTTTTTTTCTCCAGTAGGTACCTACTTAAAACTATTGCGTTTTTAAATGAAAACTAAAATGGCTACGTGGTTGATTCTTTTTTCACCATAATAATGGGGAAGAGCATTCGAAAAGCCGTAAAGTCGTTGGGGTTTTACAATAAATGTCTCACCGACATGGACCGGCCACTTTTATCGACTATATATAGTTCTGCGGTTACAATAGCAAGAAGATAGAAAGTTGAGTGCAGTAAACATATGAAAGAAAAAATAAGAAATATAGAAGAAAGATCAAAATAAAATGAATTCTTCTATACAAATATAGAATTTACACAATTGCACCTATAACACTTGAATATACGTACTATAACTTTAATTTCATTATTTCCACTCTAATAATATTTAAAATAATTCAATATTAATATTACGTAAAAATACTTCATGTTTTTAATAATATTATATATCAATGCATTAAATTATAATTTATTAATATAACGTCTTATAACGAAAAATGTTATTAAAAAGATTAAATACTCCATTAAAACGATTACAATTTTTAAGTATATATTAATTTTTAAGTTTGACATACAAATAACATTCAATTGTTACTAAAAATCAGCTAAACAAGATTTTAAATTTTATCTAACAGGATATTTATACAAAATCTTCAGACGAGCTTTTCTCAAGAAAAACACTATTTGAAGTAATTATAATATTTGAATAGAATAAAAATTAATTAGTTTCAAGACATTTCATATCAAGCAATTTATACCAAGGAACCATAATTATCAATGAGCAATAAACTTTTACTATAACCATACAAAAATTCTAAGAAACAATATTGATTTTATAAAGGTGACTTTTTTTCTAGAAAATTATCTTTTGGAACAGTAAAAGTACTCTAAAAGTGACATCATTTAAAATTTCCCAACTGTAATAGTGGACCCAGATGGTACCTCTTTTAACGGGGAATTTTTGTAAATTATCAAAGTTATACAAACAAAATTCAAACAAGCAAAATATAATACATTTTTATTATGTTGTTTTTATGATTAAAATTTTTAAGTGAAAATAGCAATTTGAAATTTAAAATATCTTTAAACGTAAAAATATTATTTTAGTAATAGCGCAATATTACATTAATTCATGGCACACATTTTTATTATTAATATTGCCTTTTTTTAATATAATATCTTACAAATAAAAATTAATTTTGCTAGTTTTGTGGTTTTTCCTTACACTTGTTGCTTTAAAACTACAGACAATTATTAAGAAAATTAATCAACTCTATTTCACATACACATTTTTTTTAATTTGAATTTAAAATCTGAGCAATCTAAGTTTTTTGATATTGCTGGTGTTATTTAATATTTAAATTTCAAATAATTTAATTCTGTTTTTATGCGCTATGTTCTTTTAAATATAACCAACAATTATAATATAATATTATATTCTGATATATATCGATTTATCGATACATACTGCGGTAGCCAGTGGTAATGTAAAATCCACTACCGTCAAAAACAGCATGCGGATTACACCATCGCTATTATAACACGTAAATAATTTCTTTGTATTGTCAATGATGACATAGTAAAAAATTTAAAACTAATCAATTATCAATTAAATTAATAATCAAAAATTAATTTTGCTGGTTTTGTGGTTTTTCCTTACACTTGTTGCTTTAAAACTACAGAAAATTATTAAGAAAATTAAAAATTTCTCAATTTCCTATCTATGATAATACCATAAGTGATTTTTTTAAGCACTTTGATAAAGTGTTAACTGAAAGTAAAAGAACTATTAATAATAAATAAATTAAAAAACTAATACCTAGTTGCTCATTTTCAAATCTAAAATATATTCTTAGTTTTAGTCTGAATCTAAATGTTAACATTTATTAATGTATTACTTATAAATATATAACTATATATGAGAATACTGAAAGTATATGATCCAAGGCTTAAAAGTTAAAAGTCTTTGGCTTGTGATAACTAATGGGCATTTTTTATGGACGAGGGTTAGACGATTAATATGTAAACGAGAAAATCGTATAACAAAAATTAATAGCCCGAGACCAAACTTTGTGGTTTTATATTTTTAAAATTATGAACAATGTTGAGTACCTATTTAAACGCTCGAAATTAAACGAATAAAGTAGGTACATATGTGACAAATATATTTAACAATTTTAACTGCAGTTAAATCCATTATATCCTTGGATACATCATTAATATCTCCATTCCCAAATTCCAATACAACTTAGATGAAGTGTTGAAAATCTTACTATTACTTTATTAGTAGGTATCGTTAAAAATAAAACCTATGTGAGATTCACAAAATGTATACGAAAATATATTTTACTTAGTGTTATTAGTTT
>NC_042494.1:9276345-9279585 GCF_005508785.2 Acyrthosiphon pisum
CCGGCCGAATTCTGCCGGTAAAAAATCTGTTATCAGTCGGTTAGCGTTAACCGACACTTTACCGTACATTGTAAGAACGGCCCTAATTTAGTTTGATATTTTACCTATTAATTAAAACAATATTTGTTTAAATAAGACAAAAAATTAAAGTTTCACACCTGTAGGTACGTATACGTTTCTTTTTTTTTTTTTTTTATTTCAAGACCGGTGTGAAATAGTGAAAATTACATAAACTCACGCCAACCAATAAGGTAAGTACTAGGTACTATACATGAGTTATAGGTACACCAATATAATATGATAAGAAAAAATAATAAAATCGCATTGGGCTGCGTTTTGGGTGTCCATTTTGATCATGAAAATAATGGAACGTTGCGTGTTATAAAAAAAAATGTTTCCAAAACAAACAATGTTGTTTCTTTCATATACAATGTTGTTTTGACTGCGACTAAGACTTGCGACAACCTTATTAATATAGTACGCCGTTGCATAAATATACCAGCAGACGTATATTTATACGGTGTAACTGCGTCGTATTTTACATTACATTACAATATCATATAATTAATTTCTACGATACGCGACACGGATAATTATTGTCGAATGCGGCGCGAGTATATATAGGTGTACAAAACGAAAATTACCTTTTACGCGGCTCATCATCGGAGGAGACGGTACGCTCTCGGGTCGCCACGCGTGTGACTACAGGGCGGTTTTCAACCGAACACTGCCGGCGCGCACGGTGGTTGTATAAGCGGCGGCGGCGGCGCGTGTGCGTGTGCGTGTGCGTAAGCGTATTTTCGAGCAAAAACGCAACTCTATGGTTTAACGCACGGACGGCGGCGGCGCGAACCCCACGGCGGCGCATTCTCAGAGGGCTTCCGATGGTTTTTTTTCCCGCCACACCATCCCTCCCTACGCCGCGGTCCACGGTGGCTAGGTATACTGTTTGGTGGCTCCTGGTCGTCTACCATTGTGGTTAGGGCGCTGATAAATCCAACTGCAGCACTCTCCCTCGCACACGCGCGCGCACGCCGATGCTCGCAAGCCCCCCCGCAGAACGTGCGCCGCGTTGCACAGGGTGTATGTGAGACATGTGACACGATTGTAAAATGAAACGTTACATAATGCAAACAAATTCATGGACACACGTGCTGCAGTATAATATCATACGAGTATAATATACGTACACACGTCGCTGCTCAACAAAGACAAATATATTTATATGTTTTGATACCTCTTTACAACTATTATTCCACACATCAATTCCACGGCATGTCCGTGTAGAATGTGATCTGTAGATCACGCGTATAGGTACTGTTACTAAACATTAGTACCTATGACTGTTGCTGGAAGCTGCATCATCAGAAAATATCGGCTATACCTACTTTGAATGAACTGATTTTAATATTAAATATGAATTCATCAGGCTTAAAAATATTTTTTTTTTACGATAAAACCAAATAAATATTCATATTTTGATATGATAACATAGAATTGTATTCCCAAAAATCCTAAAAAAGCTAATCAAATTAAATCTTTTTTACAGAATTGAGTTTGGATCAATATGGCATTTAACAGTAATTAAATAAAATGTGAAACACGTAGGTAAGTAAAATATAAAACTAAAATATACAGATAATAACAAGAATTTTTATACGTCAAACCTTACATATATTTTGTGCTGCACGCTTAACGTTTCATATTATAACTATTGCAAAGTATCTCGAAATTTCAGTCCTTTCAGCTGGGTCATAAGTATCAGTTATTCGGAAACAAAAAGCACACGTACTCTCACGCACATACGATTTTTGTGTTTTTTTCAGACGATTCCCATTTAGAGGCTACAAGCCGCGTCAACAGGTGGAACGAAATGGAAACAAACGATTTTGATTTACTGCCGTACATACACACACTCGGTCGCCTGTCGTACACCACCACGGTGGTGCTCATCCCACAGCGATTGATTCAGCGAAATATTACAATACGTTTCTTTATTATATTATAGTTATTTTTTATTTTTCCAATGTGATTTTTTTCCTCCTTATCCGCAGCCCGACTACAACATAACACGCACCTTTCCCGCATGTATCGTTATTTACATTCATCGTGTTGCCTATGCCGATATTGTTTGTTTATGCATCGCGTTTGTATTTGCGTTCACCTCTGCCCGCACGCGTCGAGGTTTGCACACGGTGTATGAGCTTCGGTCGTCGAACAACAGGTGTTGATCCGTTCCTTAAATCCTATCCACTGCATTCATCCCCATGACGTAGTTTGTGTGTGTGTGTGTGTGTGTGTGTGTGTGTGTGTGTGTGTGTGTGTGTGTGTGTGTGTGTGTGTGTGTGTGTGTGTGTGTGTGTGTGTGTGTGTGTGTGTGTGTGTGATGTGTGTGTGTGTGTGTGTGTGTGTGTGTGTGTGTGTGTGTGTGTGTGTGTAATACCCACACGCCATTTATTATATATTATGTATAGGTAGGTTAGGTTATGTATAAGTACTTATGCGTAGTCGCCTACGCGCAAAAGGCATCCAACAACTTCCAGGTGAAAAACGACAGAGATTGTCGATAGTGTATTGTTTTTCAACGTTGGAGCGTAATATTTTTCACATAGGATTTATACGTTATTTTCCTACGGTAAGCACGGTCTGTACGTCTTATTATTAAAAAAAAAAATAATAATAATAATAATAAATAATCAGCATTAATTATTCTACTAATTTTGTTATTCTTGATGAAAGCTTTAATAACTTTTATGTAAGTAGCAATTAAATAATGTAAACAATAAGCAATTTGATAAGCACAAACATTTTTAATAAATACTTGAATAATTGGATTAAATTAGTGGATTTGAAAATGATTATCACACGGCGTTATGGATAGGCTTTCTAAGCACACTGCTACATACAACGGCGTACAGTGTGAGGCACTAAAACGAACGATTTTCAGAATTTAATTAGAATATTAAAAACAATTAATAAATTAGAAAGATATATATATATTGCATAACATGTCAAATGTTTATTTCAAAAAATTATTTAAAAAGTACGTTGTTTACCACTACGTGTTACCACTAAATGTACAGTATAAGCTATGAACTACTTATGAGAATCTTCTTATAAATTATAATACAAACTGTTCTAATGTTTTCTTTTAAATAAGTCAAGGACAATGAACATAAGCAGGAATGTCTTAACCACGCTCAAAAACTTGCGCAATCTCTTGGGATATTAAAATATCCC
>NC_042494.1:9279816-9292261 GCF_005508785.2 Acyrthosiphon pisum
GGACATAAAATATCCCACAGTTTCTTGATGGCTAAGGAAGAACCCCAAATATACACAGACTGAAGTGTCCAAGTTAGTACCAATCATATTCTCACTGAATGCCGAATATACCACAACATCAGAATAAGTTCCAATCTACCTGAATCGTTAGCTGAGATACTTTACAATCATCCTCAGTCAATATCCTACATATCCTATATGATATCCTACATCATCGAATTCATCACAGCCATCAAACTTCAAATTAAGATTTAAAAAACTGCTTAGAATAATTAGAATAAGAGACAAGACATGTAGTTAAATCATTTGTAAGGTTAATGACCCATGTTGCCAAGAGTCTTTATAAAAAAAAACCTGAATTGTGTCAGTTAAATGACACATTCATTTTTGAAATAATATTAACAACAAAAAATAAATATTGGTACAAAGATTTTATTAAAAAATTAACTGTCTAGACGTATACATACTACTTTTGTTCGGATACAATTTACATATTTTATACATTTTACCGTAACTATAATATAATGCACGTAATTATTAATTATTATGGTATTATTGGTATATTTCTTTGGGTGTTATTAAAATAATACTTTACTTAAAGCAGTTAACCATCGCTCAAAAGAATATATTGATATAAAAATAAAAAACAACTGTGAAACCTAAAATCCATTTTCTCTGGTGATAGGATTACGAAATATGAAGGGTAAAATATTTATTATCACACGAAATTATTAAACTATAATCCAAATTTTAGCTGCAGATAGTTTGTTAGAATAATTTATATTTATATTTATTATGTTCTGATAAACAGGCAAGGATAAATAATTTTCAATACTTATGAACCACCTAAATTCAATTTGGTATCAGAAATAACCTTTCAAATTTAAGACCGAATCATTATATATAAAATGTGTAGATATACGCAAAAAAACACACCCTGTTGCATAATCAATACATCATTCATCGTTCCGTTCAGAATTTAAAAGACTTCCCTAACAGTATACATCGAGCGCTGCAGTACACCTAATACAAATCAAAATACAAATCCTCTTTGAAATTGTACTGTATTTTATATGACAAATAAGATTAAAATATATGATTTATCTTGTATTGTATTTTATTGTTATTTTGTTGTTTTTAAAAAATTTATATTTTATAAAAATCATTTTGCATTAACTATTTTATCTTACCATTATAAACGATGTTATTCCTAATACATTTTTTACAATGAATGAAATGTTTTGCCAACCAACAAAATGGCAGCTATCCACATGGCCGTGAAGATGGCCCACCCAATTTCTCCCAAACCAATCTAACCTATATCAACATTTAGCAAATAATTGGCAAGAATTAGCACGTTAGGTTTTAGAATTTGCAAGTTGTTATTTTTAAGTACGGGACAAAAATAAAAAAAGGTGGGCCAACTTCACGTAGCCCACCTTTTTTTACCCACACGTTCGAAACTGGTATCATTAGATTCCTTATAATTAGCAAGTATTTACAAGTTCAAAAAAAAAATTTGCAAGTCCAACCTACGACCTATGCGAATTTTCAAAGTTCGGTGGGCCAGCCCACCTTTTTTCACCCACACGTTCGAAACTGGTATCAATCGATTCCTTATAATTAGCAAGTACTTGCAATTTAGGTTTAAAAATTTTACGTTCAACTGCTAAAATATTTTTTTTACTTATAGTTATAAACTATACATTTTTTACTTTTTTTTCTAAGTCGTTGTGTTATTCTCAAGATCCAGATAACCGTAGAACATATATTATGTTAAATAATGCCCAGACACATGGGCAATTGCAGCAGTTAGTATATACCTAAAATAAATAAATTAAAAATATTTGATTAACTTAATTTACAAATTTCTATATCCCTTTATTTTAGTTTATCCTATAGTTAAACTTACTCATAATTTTCAAAATTCAACTTTTTGGGCAGTTCTTGAAGGTAGCATTGAAAAACTTTTCCTGGACAGAATGATTCGACGTCTATGAATATATGATTTTTAAGGGTGCGCATTAATGTTGTTTCGCCACCGCAAGAGTCCATACGACATATTTTTGGCTTTGGATTGGTATAACTCTTTAATATATCCTGAAGTGATTGTATACCTTCGGTATTTAATTTTCTGTTTTTATTTATAGTAAAAATGATTACAGGAGAAGTTCTTTTTGTCGAGATTCTTGGGCAATTTTCAGAAGTACAGATAAGTTCCTCCTCGTTATTTGGTTCATCTTTTAAGAGTTCATTAATAATCTTGGTAACATTACATTCGGCATTTATCAATTTTAATTTTTGAATGCTTATGTCAGTTGGGAATATTTCCTTTAATAATATATCCCTTTGTTTATATGTTTTGGCTATATAGAACCATAGCATGATAATTCTTTGGTTAAGTTCAAGAAGCTGTTATTAGATTTATCTATGTAGTTTTTGTAACTAGAATGATCAGTATATGATATTCCGATGGCAAACACAACTGAATCAAAGGCACAAGTAATATTTACAATAAATGTTGACTTTTCATGTCGGATAGGAGTCGTTATATTTCCATTAAATATTAAGATATTTTTAGTAAATCTTATACTTAGCTTTTTTAGAATTCTCTCTATCTCCGGGCATTTGTCCATGTATTTTGTTTGCTTTTTCCTTTTGCCTGCTTTTTCTTCCACTTGTTTGTAACATTTTTCGTCCTTTAAGCCCCTCCAAGTTTCAATATCATCTACTGTTGAACATGATGATATTGATGATGAATTTGATAGTTTGTCATCACAATCATTACCTAAAGCTGGATATTCTTCTGAACTTAATGAAAAAATGCGTTAGTCCTTTTGAATTTAAAACGTCAATGTTTGAAGATGTCTGAAAATGTTTATAAAAAATTGCCAAAAATGCATATGATTATTTGGTCGTGAACTTAGCGGTATTCATGTAACAGAATTCAATTGAATATACACAACAATTTTGTTGGACGTTTGTTGGAAAATGTCAGAAAGTTTTAATAAAAAAAAATCAATAAAAATCTATATTTATTAAAAAATCATTAAAAATGTGTATTTATTAAAAAAATCTTAAAAAAATCTACATTTTATAAAAAAGTTCTTTAAAAAATCAAAAAAAAAACTACGATAATAAACTCTAAAAAAAATCATTAAAAAACCTATATTTATTAAAAAAAATCTTAAAAAATCAATAAAAATCTGTTTATTAAAAAATTCTTTAAAAAATCATTAAAAAATCTGTATTTGATAAAAAAAATCAATAAAAAACTATATTTGAAAAAAAACTTAAAAAAATCATTAAAAAATATGTATTTATTAAAAAGTCAATAAAAAATCATTAAAAAATCTGTATTTGAAAAAAAAATCAATAAAAAACTACGATAATAAACTTCACAAAAATAGTAAGTACACGTCTTTATAATTATTTAACAAAATGCATTATGCACAGTCTTTGTATATTGAATAATTATATTTATATTTTTTTAAATTTGAACTTGAGCCCACCAACTATGGCCATTAGCTATTGTAGGGTTTATGAACCATGGTTGGTAGGGTTGGTACGGTAAGGTTGTTATGGTAAATAAGCAACACTTGTATGTGTGGCAGGTTTTTTGTTATCTACGAATTGGTCACCCATCCGGGAACTAGTTGCAGCGGACGTCACGTACTCTCAGCCACATTGCGTGACTGATAACAGCCAACGCGCCACGCCAAGCCACAATAATTATATTATATTATAATAATATAACCGTCAACAATTGTTCAATACTTATGTTTATTCAGATAACCTGATAACGATATTAAAAACTTTGATAAGAATCATAGTACCTTATAATATGGTAACTCCTTATAATTTTATTTGTACACAACTGAATAAACACAATTTGTATTTTATTCATCAATATTAACTTTTTAGATAACTGGCTGGAAGGTTCGTCGTTATTAAGGAGTTATGTGTAGGCAATTCTTTCGTTTCATACAGGCATGGATTTTATTATGAAACCAAAATGTACGATACTTAATTGATTTGGCTAGTTATTATTTTTTTATAATTAAGTTTTATTTATTATTTCTCTATTTATCACAATCAAATGTTGAACTATGATTTAAATTTTTAATATTTACGTAGGTAAATAAAAGTAAGTACAAAGTTAAGTAATATAATAAATATATATGATTAATAATAAATGAAAAATATTTAACATCATAATCGTTTCCAAAATGGTTAAGGATTTATGCCCAAATTTCATAGGTAACTTAAAAATAAAATATTATTATTATTCACAAATGTAGAATTTTTTTTAAATCATGCAGATTATTAAGTTATATTTTATATTATTTGTTGCGATACGACACATTATGTCCAATAATCTTCTTACAACAGGCTAGATACATCCATTAATAAATAGTAAATAATAACTGAGATTGAAGTAGACTAACATCTGAAATCTCCAAACAAAAAACAGAGAGTAATTATATAATTTATTAATTTAAATTTTAACACTTTGCATATGATATGTGTAATGTATATAAATATCTAAATTCAAAACCTAATCCCATTAAAGTAAATTTGGAACAATCTTTGTTTTTAAATTTGCATGATATTGCAGATACTATTATGTATCCCACACGGTCTCACATTATGTTTATCACAAAGAAATGCTTTTAGTTCAATCGGATTCAGAAGAAAAATATTCGTATAAGCGTTACATAATCCTTGTCAGCATAGCCGTTTTTTTATTTCGTGTTCACTCTCATTAACATCGACCAGCAGTTTCTTTTTATGTTATAAGCCATATATAATAGAATAAAACAATATCCAGATTCGATTGTAATAATTTGATATTCATTTTGAGATAAAAATCTGGTCTTATGCTCGGAGAAGTCAACGAACTACTAAATTCATTCATGTACGTTATTTAAACAATTTGAATAGACTTTAGCATAGTGAGATGTTTAGGGGAGAAAAATTACCTTTTAGAGGCTGTAAATAAAATAATATATTAGTAAAGTAGGTAGTATTATAGTATAATTATGTTATTATCAGACAATATAATACACCGAAAGATATTCAAGTTCAATTTACCATATAGCCATATAGGTACGTGATGAGATTTCTTGGATAATGACGTGTATAGTTATATTAATAATTGATAACTGATTAATTTCAAATATAAATTGACTGTTTCAAAACTTTGAATAATGAAACCTTTAAACAGGTTTGCCGGTTATTATGAATCGTAGCTAATTGAATATCTACACTTACCAAACTGTCAAAAGGACGTACAAACATGACGTCATGACGTATCGTGTGTATAATTCATAATTTCATAACCTTATAACATTATTAGTAGCATAGTTAATAGTTAATATTTCATATGTACACACAAATAATCTCAACAAAATAAAACAACTTCAAAAAGATCTTTAAATGTCACAAATTTTATTATTTTAACGATAGTATATTTCTGTTGTAAAAATGTATTATAATTTATAATATTATAATATATTGAGGAAAATTAATAATGAGTTTTTTCAAAATATACCTTTACCTTTAGGGCTATGTGGATACAATTAATTCAACGAGGTAATTATTGAACTCTTATTATTCTGTATATAACTGTGACATATTTTACCAGGAAAAGCCAACATACAGCTATTTTACTTTCCAAAATAAAAATAAAAACAACACCATTGTAAAACTTATTGCAAAATCTTAAATAAATGTTTACATAATATACCATAAAGAATATAATTCAAATATCAATAATATTCAACTGTTTATTTAGACAAGTTTAACCTTTTGAAAACCAAATTTTACCTCTGTTGATTTAACAATACCAATATTAAATATTTAACAATACCAATAGACGCTAAATATTCAAAAATTTGAATACCTAATCGATTCTTTTCTTAGTCCACCTTAAAAGTCTGTTTAAAATATCAAGACCAGATATTACTTTTATGCTCTGAGTCGAAGCAAAGAGTTTTCAAGTTTTATATTATTTGTATAAAATAATAACAAAACTACCCATGCAAAATTATGTGGAATTTATTATTTATATCCGTAATAATACTTTCTTAGTTTTTCTGTTCATACAATATGTCAATATACATTATACATCATACATAATATTACTATCATAACTTTCAATTAAAAAATGATAAGTATTATAAATTATTGAAAATTAAATTCAATACGTCCATAACATAAATGTACGCAGTCAATATCGTAACAAAATTAGTTTTAAGTATTAAAGTTATTTTCCATAATAATATTCAAAAAGCTTCTCAAATAACTTCACTAAGAATAATTGTTTGTTTAAGGATGTCAGAACCTGGGCGTTCTTAGTACAAATTAAAACCCATGCATGACTTACAGGAAAAATCTCACATACTGTAAAATAGGTACCTAGTCGGATTTCGTTAACTTTTTTTTTATTTAAAAGAAGAGAACATTTTTCAGGTCAGATCAAAGTTTGATTTTTAAAACTTAAAAATTATAGAAGCTAAAATATGAATTTGAATAATATACAATATTTGTTATTTTTCAAACGTATTTTTCAAGCACTATTTAAAATGAAATGAAAATTCGATTTTTGATCCAATATCTTTAAAAAGTTCTCATTTTTCAGAAAAAAAGAAAAATTATTTTAATCTGACATATTAACGAGGTGTAATAGATACTGTGAGAGTTTTCCTGTGAAGTCATTTTTATTCATATATGTAATACACATAATATGAACCGGGGATATTGTTAGGTGGGCTCTGAATAGATATTGAGCAATAGATTAGTGGCAACGTGTTAAATTTAAGGTAGTAACTATAAAATATAAATTATAATTTTCAAATTTTATAGAATTGTAGACAATTCCGAAACCCTTAATGCGATATCAAACAACTTTTAAGTATGTTAACAGATCCTTTTGAGATTTATCAGTTATCCGTAATTTACTTATTTCAGGTATTTATAATTTTTTAAGTCATGACGTTTCATTTTAGATGTAATATATTAATATAAAAAGAATAAAATAATAATTTGAAGAATGGTAGGTTATATTCCATAATACTTAAAGATTTGTTAAATTAACTATAATATATAATATATATAATATTTTTTGCTTACATGGATTTAAACTTTAAAGTTTGAAATACGATAAGATATATTATTTTATTTATCTGACCGGGGACCAGAGATGATAACTTATAGAAAATCTTTTATGAAATATGAAGGCATTCATTTAATTATTTATTTTTAATACTAAGACTTGAAAATTTAACACAGAGTTTTATACAATTACTTGCGAATTGCAAAGTGAAACACATAACGAAATTCGATAAGTGTGTTAAATTTACAATTAGTAATTTGTTTAAGAGTAACTTGAAACTACAAGCCATACACTTGAAATTGCATTTTTTAATGCTTTCCTGCAACGAATAAAAATAATATTGACAGAGGTAAATTTAGCAAGACAAGTGAGTACCGTCAACCTGTTGCAGACTTTCTGCATTCTGTCCATTCGTATATTATAATATGTAACATGTATAAGTGGCGTAACCTGGTTTTTTATGATTTGATATCCACTCAAGAAATTACATTTTATTTATTAAAATGTTAAATGTATTTGAATATCATAATATAAATTATAATAATACGAGTACATATTAAATATTATCGATTACCGATGTTAATAAATTAGGTACTATGTATATGCTGCTACAGTTAAACCTACAATTAATTACAGATCATCTAGACTCGTAGATCGCTTTCGGTACCTAAGAAATTTTAGTAGATGTATCGTATAATTTAATATACACGTATCACTTATATTTAAAATTTAAAGTATAAACAAAAATTTACTCATACATAAAACTGGGTATTGCGGACTAGCCTCATTTAACTCGCCTCAATACAGAATAGAAGTGTTGTGTTGTAAATGTCAAATTTATAATATTTTATTTAAATGCAGTAAAATAATAATCATCCTATTAAAAAAACTATTCTAAAACAAGGCTACATAACACCTCACTGATAATTCTTAAAAACTTTTTCCGCCGTTAAAAAGTTAGAAATAAAACTTATGGTGGTTAAAAACAAGTGGTCAAAAAAAATGAAAGTCTTTAAATAATTAATTTGAAGTGTTTTAACAAATTATCTTCTAGCTAGTGTCTTTAAATAGTGTCGTTACTCATTATAATGACTGATTAATATCCTAACAGATATTATAATATATTAAACGGTATATTATTATAACCATATAGGCTATAGTATTTAACAATATGAATCTCGGCTTACTAAAATTCAAACCGGTTTTATATACATTTAATACCGATAACCCAATTATCCAATTTACCCAAATTTTAATCCCAGACCAGTTTATTCGGCCTCCATATTTGAAGTCTTTGCTTCATACTGTCCTTGGTTTATTTACATGACAAGCTTAAAACCATTCTTTTTATTATTTTAAACAAATTGAATACAATATAACTATAATATATTAATATTTTTTTCTTTTAAATGTCAAACAATTATTATTAAATTTCTCATGAATGTTTATAAGAAATATATTCAAATTAATTTTATCGTAATATTTCTTAATTATTTCTGGTAGGTAACAAAAATTCATTGGTAAAACAAATAATAGTTAATTTATCGATATTTTTAGTTTATGCGATAGTAAAACTAAAAAATACTATCATAAGTACGTAAATACATACATTGGTAAATAGTATAAAACACATAAGTAAGAATTTTGGATAGTATAAAACTACGAAGAATATCAATAATTGTATTCGATTAAACTGATACCCGATTTGTGTAAAAATAAATTATTAAAGAAAATTATAAAATATTTCTAGTTTTTAATTCGACTGCAGAATACGATGTACTAAAGGTTATGCGTCTTATAAGTACAATTTCGATAAATATGTCATGACTATATCGGAGTCGTGTCCTGTATTAAAGCAAGGCTGTTGAATATTATTCCAAAATATTTTATATTTTATAATTGGTTTCATTGATTGATAGTCAAGTACGAAAATAGGAGAAATTAAATGCTCTCTTTTAAGTTGAGATTAGATGGGTAAATATTATACATTCCACCAGTTTTATTGATCACAAAACTATCACTCTTCAATTTGTATAGTTCTGTAATGATATAATAATATAATATTAATTTACTTTGTTATACCTACCTGCATTATTATTTTAGTATTTACCATACGCATTATATTATTATTCCCTGATATTGTATTATTTATTATGTTCATAACTTTATAGCACCCCTACTATCCTAAATCAATATGCACCAATGGTTATTATTTACGAAGGTACAACGCCTTATGTGCTTAATTCAGGGTTATTCTATACTTGTATAGTATGTAATTAAGACATGCCATGACAGCATTTTCTGACTTCCAATCAACCTAATATGGAATATAGTGAAATCTCACGAATAATGTTTCAAGCTGACTTTCAAAAGGATCAGATTGAAACTATAGTATTATATTATTATATGTATGTAATTAAAATCAAATTGGAAAAGTTAGACAAGAATCTATTATCGGATGATAAACTTTTTTCAATATTTTTATTTTATACAACAAAAAAAAAGCCAAACAAGGTATACCGACCACAGAATTGAAAAATAAAAAAGGGTCTCTTATACTTTAAAACAATTAAAATCCCTTGAAATTATTGAACTCACTTTAACTTATGAGGGGAGGGAGTGACATCTAGTAGTAATTTATTCACATATTTTCAAACTATAGATCGGTTATATTCTATAGCTGCACGGCTATATATACCTATAAATTATAATGCCGTACCATAAATCATAATTACAAAAACAATGTATAACTTACCAAATTCAATTTAAATATCTTATTCAATACGATTTTGAGAAGTAGAAGTTACAAATATAATGTATATTAAAAAAATACTTTGTAAACAATATCATACCACCTATTTTAATGAAAATAATTAATAGGGGGAGGGGGTGCTCTCTAATTATAAAAAAACAAATAATTCTGTTCCCTACAGCCGTCGGCCGTCTCCCTAATTCGATCCACTGGGTATGCTTCGGAGGATTGCACGCTCCTCTTGCTTCGTATATTCTATTCTATAATATCAAATTCGAAAGTGATAATAAAATCATCAGTCGTCACATTCGAAAATTTATATTTGATTCTGATGAAAGTTTCATTGGCGGTTACCCGTGGTAGTTTCCTCACGCTTGCAGGAAAAACTATTGAAAGCAGATCAAATAATCGCTTTTATGTTACAAATAACATTTTAAATTTGTTTACTGTCGTTAAATATTGCGCATAAGGAAGCATGAAAAAATGT
Organism: Acyrthosiphon pisum; assembly: GCF_005508785.2. NCBI lineage: Eukaryota > Metazoa > Arthropoda > Insecta > Hemiptera > Aphididae > Acyrthosiphon > Acyrthosiphon pisum. Next base: position 9,290,173 of record NC_042494.1, read on the forward strand.
CATTCATAAAAAACGATAAGTAATAGAAATGTATTTAAAAAGCATACGCGTAAACCAATATCCCTATTACACTCTTCTTATAGATGCACAGCAAATAAAAGATATCTTTCCCTCGGTATTGGAACGGTCGATTTCAATATCGTACCTCGTTATACTGAATCTACGTGTGTGTTATTGGAAATCAATTGACAGAACAGTAGAACCAGTGGTCGGGAGTAGATGGTCGTTCACGGAACACCTGCTAAAAATTGGTTATTAAAACATAAGATGGTTGCTCATTGAACGCTCACATAATCCGCATAACTCGTATAAGTTATTATTATTGTTATTACGGTTTGTATAATAGGAGTATCCATACCTATATAATATAATATATTATAATATTACATAAAATAAACGTGGTGCCTGTGTGCGTGTGCGTGTGTGTGCGTGTGTATGTGTGTGTGTGTGTGTGCGTGTGTAAGCGTGCTTAAACAGCCGAGGTACCCGCGTATCTAACATATACCTATTATAATACACTACCTACCTACCTATATAATATAATATAATTTTTTTTTTTTTTAGCTTACGCGCACGCGTCATCCCACCCGCAGCGCCCGATCGTCCGACCGAGCCGACTACGGTAATAATAATATTATGCAGTATTGCAGTTGTACACACTCGAATACGTTTGTCGTGTGTGCCCGTATAAAATATTATGTTACCTACAACTCTCGCAGTTGTAACGCAATTACGCAAACGCAATAAAGAATCCCGCCGTCGGAGAGCTATCGAAATTATGTATCAGATACTCTGCAGCGTCGTCTCGGCCGCATAATGTTGTGTTCTCGCTGTGGGGTGGGTGTACATTTGCGGATGCCGCTGGGAAACTATATTGTGTAGATTGAACTAATTTATGACACAGTGGTTTATTTCGTTATTTTATAAAACATTTAATCACTCGAGTCTTGGAGAATAACGCAGTAAGAATGCGTGAGATGGGGACATGAGGCACAAAGCATTTTATATTTTCAACAGCATATTAAAATAATGAAACTATTTTAACTACCTATTCTGGGATATACGGAATATCTGGGATATATTTTAAGTTGATCCTGTTTTACATCTAATGGTCGAGTTTGTTATTTTTGTTACTATTACCTACGAATTTTTCAATCACAGTCGCTTAAAGTAACTTTGGCACTGGTCAAAATGGATTACATAAGCTGACTGATAATATTAAACGAAAATTAAAGTATGTGCGTAATACAGCGCCGTGCTTACACTTTTCGATAGCAAAATACGATTGATAACATTAACCGTGATTAGAATAAGCGGCGACCACTGTATTTGAAAATATTTTCTCGTTAAATTATACATAGTTATCCAACTAACCAGTAAGTACTAAGTAGAAACCAAACACTAACAAATGTATTTGTAATTATTTAAATTTTAATAATTGTTAATCACAACCTACAAATCAAAACTTTATTCAGTTAAATGTATTAACTATTAGGTACCTATATAGTAGGTTAGAGGTATACCTAGGTAGTAGGTACTTAAGTTAGTATTTCATTCTTCTAATCTTCTTAGTAAAATAATATGATAACAATATAATGCTCAATATAGTATTGTACCTAGTACCTACTATATTATTAGGTAATTTTTATATTATAATATTAATAGTTAATATAAGATAAATAAATTATTATTTATATACACAAAGTTACCTAAAAATAAATTTTTTAATCCGTTAATCATTTTATTTTATTCAATTTTTACAATTGAATGGTTTTTAAACCACTGAATTCGGCCGGTAAAATCAGTGGGTTAAGCGTAACCGAGGTTTAAACTATGATTGTAAAACAGGCCCTAAGTGTGATCCCAGGCCCCGGGAATTGAGTACTGACTGCCGCAGTAGCAGTGGCATAGCGAGGGGGGTGTTTAGGTGTTTACTCCCCCAATTGTAATTTCCCCCCCCCAACCCCTAAAAAATATATTATTTATATACAAAAACTGTAAAAAAACTTGGTTTAATTTATACCTACCTCCTCCCCCATTTTATAATCCTGGCTACGCCACTGCGCAGTATAATATTCCGTATTATCGT
>NC_042494.1:9292361-9293159 GCF_005508785.2 Acyrthosiphon pisum
ACTCTAATTAGTATACCGAAGGTAAAAATAACAAATCGATTAAATATTTTACCATCACTATAATATTGCCGTCCAAAATAAAATAGAATGCGACTAAAGACTATAATTATTATTGAGCAACGGACAATTTATAATATATTATATAAGTACCTACATATGGTTTAATTATTGACACTAGATTTAATAAAATGTCAAGGTTTCGTTAATAGAAATCGTTACGTTTTGAGACGAATTAAAAATAATTAGACCCTCCGTTAAAAAAAAAAAAAAAAATGAAGTGATCTCTAAACGTGAGTAGATATAATAATATTATGACGTCTCGTTCACCAGTATAGAGTCTGTGCTATTGAGTCATCTACGCACAGTGTTGTGTAGCAAGTCACTAACTATAACGTAATGTTCAGCGTGCAGCGTAGTATTACCTGTACAGCATTGACGATGGTGTACGACGATAGCATCGGCCACTCCCAAGACAGCACTGTTAACGGTCCGCTAATTATGCACACCATACTGTCAGCGACGCACAAGTTGAGCAGCAAAAGGTTGTTGGACACCTTGTGGCCCACGGAAAGAGCGAGAAACACGCATAAATTCGCAGTGGTGCCGATTATCGCCACAAGTACCACGTGGACGGCCATCAATGACGTAGCTATGGTCGAAAACCCATCGTCTATGAAATGTTAAAAAAAAAAAAACATATTATAAGTTTGCGCTTATAATTTGAATTAACTGCAAAACCTAATGATTGATATTACACCGTAGTCACGGTGCCATAGGCGTGTTTACGGGAGGGGCCGG
>NC_042494.1:9294394-9296818 GCF_005508785.2 Acyrthosiphon pisum
TCAAGTTAAATTATTAACCCATTATACACTGACCCATTTGTAACTTACTGTACAGCAGAGCGACATCCACTTAGCCGCTTTTTTTAATTTGATATTCTGGATATTTAAGTTGTTATGACATCTGATATTTAAGAAAATAACGGTTTTAAAAGCGATGTTTTTAGGAAAAATTAATTTTATTAAATAAATTACTTATTACTTTGGTATCTATCAATATAAATACATAAAACCAATATACTTATTCATAATGGTCGACGGACAATCTCCTCTCAGAATCATTCTTCGTATATAATGATTAATTATCAATGGATTCAAATGTAACACATACATTACAGTGAATTACTTCTCAATGACGAGGTACACTCAACACCTACTGCAGGCTATTGTACGGCATAGCAATTACCCACTTGCCTACATTTCATTTACCATTATATAGGTACTATTATTATAACATGCTGCAGAGCACAGGTTGTTTTGTTAAATATAGTAATAAGATAACTAATTTGTCAAAGTTCATAAAACAATTATGTTCAATGCACACAACTTTACGCACTACTTATACAATTAAATGTAATAGTACATCAGTTACGCATACATGTTTTAAATAATTATTACATATTTGAATTTATTTTCTTTACGACTGTAGAAATTAAATTCAAAATCAAATACAATTACAAATTTTCAGTCATTTATATTTGAATAGGTAACAAATTATAATAATTATTTTATTTCGTGTTTAAAATCTCGTATTATAATATAATTAATGATAGACTAGGCATAGCATAGTAAATATATAATGTTAATAACATTATTACATAATAAACATTATATAATCATTAATCATACAGTACACATGTATAATATTTGAAAATTTAAAAAAAGAAATTATGAAAGAAATGAATATATTAATTAATTAATTTAATCTACATAATAATAATATGTATTATGATAAATATTAATATGCTACAACTAACTTTACAACTGGTCGCAACACAACATATAGAACGTTACCAAAAATGTGATTTATTAGACGTACCAAATTAATTTATTGAATTTTTATTTTTTAATAATTATTGTTTTTATTTTTTTTTTATTATTATTATTTGTATTTTATTTGTTATAATTATTTTATATAATTTTTATTGGCATTTTTTACTATCGGACACGACAAGAAGAAGAACTTTACAACTTGGTAAATTTATTGAGGTGCCCGAAATTATTTTACTAGGGGGTGGCCCGGGAGAGGGGAGTTTATTTGTAGATAAAAATAAATATAATATAACATATTAGATTTTAGATTCCATGCAAGGCGATTTATTTATTATTCTTCTGTTACACGATAACTGATAAGTTTTTAAAACAATGCTTTGTTTTTTTGGTATTTTTGAGAGGTCAAAATAGGTCCAAGAGTTTTTAAAAATAATAAGAATAAAAACCAATTAAGAAAAAACGGAAATTTTTACGCAAAACTAGTTTTTTATGAAATCTATTTTGATTTTGTTGGTGTAACTCAAAAAATAGTTATTTTGTCGTAATTTAAAAATATTATTCGTGGGCATTTGCAATTTTTAATGTATACATGCTCGGACTGGCTGGGATGATGGGATGCTACAGCATCCCTTTCCCTAAAATATATTGGCCTAATATTATTTATCATATATTTAAGGACGCAAGACACCTAATAAACAGCAGATCGTTACCAACTAACGATTATTAGTAATCTATAATATTGTACAATTTTTATTGAAAGTTTGTTGTAACTTGGTACTTATTTACGTTTTTAACATATATTCAATATTTAATATTTTTTTAAAACAGAATAAAACATATTAATATTTTATAAATAATCTACATGTTTTAAATTTGCCCCAACAATTTTTGCTTTTTACCCTTTAAATTGTGTAGCATCCCGTGCTCTTTTTTACCAGTTCACGCCTGAATGTATATTATTATATTTTATACGCACAATGACATTTTCAATTGCATTGAAAAATTAATTCAACCTAATAATGCATTACTAATTGTATAATTAATGGCATTGATTGCAATATAAATATATCATAATATTATAATATAATATTTTGTAATATCTGCTGACAGACCTTTTTCGTTCAAAATCGTATTTGGTATAAAATTACGTAGTATAACATTGAATTCAAATTTAACACATCCATTACAGTGACCCATACGACATCTAATGTACAGGAGACCCGCTAGCTCACCTTTTTTTTTATAATGGTGACCTTTTTTTTTTTGTATAATGTAACGTAATTTGTTATTATAGTAATTTATCATAGTACCTATACTCAATTTAAAATAAATTTCCGAAAAGTCAGGGGGGAAATGTCCCTGCTTACTCTTTATTCCGTCACCTATGAATATTTAATGTTTTAGGCCCTAATTTTGGTGTCGTTTTTTTAAATG
>NC_042494.1:9296918-9300369 GCF_005508785.2 Acyrthosiphon pisum
AACTATATAGTCATATGGAAATATTAGTATAATTTATTATTGAAAATCGCGATGGTTGAGTTATTGTATCAGAATAATTATCTGCGGGTACGTTTAAAATTTATAAGAAAGTATTGTAGCAACGCGCTGCTCGTACGATTTTAAATCAACCGCGGTTTTATAATATTATTATATTTTAGTACAATATATTTATAAATAGGAAGGAAAAACTTTCTATTAGAAATTATAATTATACGTTAGTACCTATACGCGTTCAAACTTGGATATGATTTATGAGCTTTTCACATTTGTTATTTTTGTCCTTTGCGGGATTAGGTGCAATAGTAATTGGTATTTTAATTAATTACAAAACCCGCGAGGACAACTGTATATATTTTTGTTGATGATAAATTTCGAAAATACAGTGAGTTGACAAATTAGAAAGCCCAAGACCCCGGAAATGTTGAATAGTCGGGTTTAGTTGACCTAAACGCAAGAATATGGCTGTCCATCACTTACCTGGAAGTGTAAAATGGTTCTCTCGGGTTAAATAGTACGGTACCCGTAGTCAACCGTAATCAGTCATGTCCACTATAGTAATTTGCGTTTTATTGATTATTTTAGTACAACACCGCGAAACCACGTGCTTGAAATGTTTCGTTTGGAAGGTAGTGAATTATTTATACCGACAAACTGTACAATCAAAGGTCGGACTAAATTTTAAAATAAAATATGTTAATTAATATAATTTATAAGGTACCAACTAAAAACATTCTTTAAAATGTATAGTAGGTACAGCTGGTTTTAATCGATTTTAAAACATTACAGTTAATCCGTATTAGCTCGTTGACGAGTAAGATTACGTTTTATATAAAAATAAATATGTTAACACATATCTGTACCTACTGAAATATTAATAAAAATAAAATACATTTTTTCAACAACACACGCTGTATATAGTATATAATATATATTATATTCGTGTCACGTTATCCGCACACAGATTTTTTTTTTGCAATTTTATCAAGGACCTGCATTCATTTTAAATTATTAGTTTTTGCTTATCGAATGCAATAACTTAATACCGTGTTCAAATATAACGTTCGTCAGAAAATCAGCTTATATACAATACATAATATAATATATTTTACATTAGCGATATTTTTTGATGCGAATTAAGTACACAATTGTGTTTTGCGAACCTAATAGGTACACCAACATGTTATCGTATTCCACGACCAAAAAATGTTAGACCTATTACTACATATTAGTATATTGGTAAAAAATCTATATGATGCTGTATTTCATTAATGTACCAATTTTATGGCACGGTCGTCTATAGTAAGTCGTTTGCCAAGTAGGCGACTATAACGAATTAAAACTCTTTATCTATATAGTTTGGCGATACTTGTAAGTCTTGTTCTTTTTAACAGTCTTTTGTTTTGTTCTGTCTTACAGGACGTGGTCTGGGAAACGGTCAAGAACCTGAACAAATCGCTGGTGGTGCTGGAGTTGAACGGCGACGGCCTGTGCAATCTGACCATAAACCACAAGGTGCTGGTGGCGTTCGCCGGTCTCCGGTCGTTCAACGTGAGCGGGTTCGACCGGGCGACCATCTGGTCACAAGGGGTGCTGGCCAAGAGCGCCCGCACGAACTTCACCGTGAACATCAGCCATGTCCGTCAGCTGTATCTGGACACGAATGCGTTCAATCCACGCGACGGCACGATGGACGTGCTGGTGGAGGACTGCGACGTGGTCCGGCTGGGCAGCGAGGCGGTGTCCAAGCTCCGGTCGTTCGTGTTCCGCCGGATCCGCGTCCTGGACTTGTCCAAGAACACATTCAAGAACGCCGGCACGAGTTCATCGATCAAAGAGGTGATTATTATCGAACACGAGTATATCATCGTTATATGCCTATTATACCCATATACCGGTATAAGTCCACTACGATAACACCACGTCCGTTTTAGCGCGGTCTTTCGAGTTCTTCGGTAAATCGATCGTATTATGTAACGTCTGCAGGTGTGCCACATGTGTTTACATTATCGATTGTCAGCTCCGCGATATGACCCAGTTATAGTCTCATCATGTCATTTTGCAAGTTTCCCACGTATTTTCATCTCGTATATTGGGCGTCGTAACTATTATTGTACACTTATTGTGCATCATTCACCGTACAATGATCACAGCTAATACACCCATCACATCCGTTTCGATTGAGATTCGTAAAAGTCATAAAAGATTATCTGTTTTCGTCCGAGGTACAACTGTATAGAAATTGATGAATGTCTTCGTCGTTACTCTCGTCTGTTTTCTGAAAACGGCCATCATCGGGAGGCGGCGGTGCATCATGAGTTAAAATTCACCGACCGAAAACTAATTTCAAAGAATTAATGTCAAACAACGCATATATATAATATTAATATATTATATATTATGTTGGCCCTGAAGATTTTACGACGGTATACGCGCGACCGTCTCGCGGATATATTATGGCTTATCATGTTTATATAAGAGGTTTAAAAGTTTGAAATGAATTATATATAACATAGAGATCATAAATTTTGTAGGTTTTTTACGGACCTAAAAGTTTTGAAAAAAAAAAATATATAATATAACGTTGCTAACAGCACGAGAATAATGCGTTTTTAAACTAAAATATATATAGGTACGTCGTATAATAATGCTCGGCAATAATTTTCGGGACTCGAGTTCGTGGCGACACACGAGTGTTTTTAACAGATACACGACAACATTTCTGCGACTATTTCGAGTGCCAATGGTCACCGACGGGGCTCAGATTAACGGCTGAGAAAAATCGTCGACGAGACTTTTCCGTCCATCACACGCGCGATATAGGCTGTCGATAACGCAATTACATCGGCACATATATATCGTATTATACGAATCAATAATGTTCTATAAAACGGAAAAATAAATATCTCCGTTGCGCCGCCGCACTGTATTATTATATAAGATATCCAGGGTGTAACAGATAGAACTGACTTTTGGAATAACTTTTGTGCTAATCATTATTTAAAAACTTTTTATATATATATAATTTATAGCCACATGCGCTACATGTGTAATAAAAAAAAAATTATTTTTATTTTTTAATAAAAATTTTAAATTTGATTTAAATTTTTTTGAATAAATTCAAAATAGCCAAATTGTGAATCTGATTATAAAAACGATTTGGATGGTAAAAATATTTATCTAAATCAAGTAGTTTATTTTTTATAATTTTTTTAAATATCAATTTTTATGATTAAATTAATTTGGAACGCAATAATTTTTTTAAAAATTCGCTAATATGGGTATATTTCTAATACTATTTACTAATCCTATAATGTTATCAATTTTTGTCATACGTTTAAGTAGCATAATTTTTTTTTTTGGTTAGTTCTTTCTGTTACACTCTGTATATGTTTTCGTGTAGATGAACGCGTCGACTTTTTGATCTTTGAAA
>NC_042494.1:9300419-9315408 GCF_005508785.2 Acyrthosiphon pisum
TCATTTCCGAAGTGCCGACCTCCAAGATGTCGTCTGAGGTGATCGCCGAGGTGGCAGACAATTTCGCCGATATGGTTGGCGGTGTTGCGTCAAGTTTTGGATTTTGGAACAGTTAATGTTGACGTGAGGCCTTCGCGTAGGCTGCTGTTTACCACAATCCTAATAATAACAATATTAGTATACTTGGTAATAATAATTTAAATATCTGGTTATAAGTTGTTATATTAACCTTGAAGATTCTATATATGACCTTGGCGTTTATGAAAGCCGCACCGCTGTTTCGGATTGGCGTGGAACACCATATCAAAAATAATGTCCTCAACAGTAAGTACCACGGAAATAGGAATAATACGAATCCGCAGTACTGCTCTACGATCAAGACTGCGCAGAACGTAAGCCAGTACGTGAACTTTTTGTTTTGGGTTTCGGCAGCGGCGGCGGCGGGAGCGTAATTCTGCCTCTTCGGGGGCGAAATCATTAGCGACACCGTCGCCTTTGCTGGGTATATCAATCCGATGGCGTTGCTCAACGCCATCGCGTTTGTTCCAAAAACGAGCAGGATGACCGACGTGACCAGCAGAATTCCTATCAGGAGTTTTAACCTGGGTACGCCGGTCCGCGTTTCCACACGCCCAAAGAAATTCGTCCACGGTTTTGATGTGTCGTGTAATATGTTTTCCATGATTTCCATTACCAATTTCACCTTGTTTGCTCGTACCATGTTGTAAGCGGTGTTCGGCGACAGTTTTTAAAAATAAAAAGGTACCAATATAATAATGTTTTTAGGTAGGTATTTATCTAATTATAACTTACTGTTGGTTTTAATTTAGTTTATTGTGTAATTATGAATTTAAGAATGTTTATTATAGTAAAAGTATTACGTTACTATAGTTAAACTGCACTTGACTACTTAATTATTTATAAGTTTTTTCCGCTGGCCAAATATAGTAGGAGTAATTGGTTTTCTAGTATCTGTGATAATTTCCTACCTATATTATATACAACCCTATGAGGTTGATAAACTTAATTCAGTGATTACTAATTAATAATATTATTGCATTTTGCTATGGATCCCAAAAAGGCAAAAACTACTTAATCTGGCTGCTATTTGACTTTTGCCATACTTATAAATCATCTCCATTTATAAATAGGAATCGAGGAGCTAAGGGTAATAACTGATTAGACACCTAAAGTAAACCATATTATTTTAAAATCTTCCTCCGTTACTTATCGAAACAATATCGATTTGGATGTTATTATCTTACATTTATAACATAGGTATATAATTGAGAATAGTCATTCTGAAGTTTTCTTCTTGGTATAGTTTTGAAAGACACTTAGACACGAGCCACAAGACACCTATGTTATGTACCTATATAATGCTATAACGCCACTTACTTTATACTTTTTATGATCACTTTCACTTTTAAAAATGTGTAGACTTGACGTCACGTGACGTCAGAATACAGAAACTTAATGCCACAAAGTATAATTTTTAGACTTTTTAAGTAGTTATACCTTCTGAATATTAGGTAAATTTAATGCGTTAGATACTAAAAGCACTTATAGCTATTATAGCGGTTCGTGATGAAAAAAATTACACTACAGGTGAAAAATGTAAGAATGACAATACTATTTTCATAATAGGTTATAGGTATACACGTCATTTTCTTAAAGCAAAATATTTCAGCTTGAAACAATTAGCTACAAAGTATGTAGAATGCAAAATCTGTAGAGTAGCCAGTAGGTACCTACTACAACAGTAATCACATGGACATACGGCTATAGATAATATTTATCTATAGTCGTGGGCCTTGGCCCGTGGGTACAGTTGATAGTATTAAAACGTATGTTCACTCACTGTAAAACTATAAATATAGGCAAAGGTTCATTATTTGTTTGACAGTTATTTTGTTTTAAAATATATTTTAAATTAACATATTTAATAACACACTTAACACACATTACAGTATTATGACGTTGTCTGTTATTACTAATATAAATGTATAAATGTATAATATAAGTAATAACTTATTACTTATATTATACATTTATACCTACCTATTTATTATGTAATATATGAATACAATGTACTTATACGGTATAATGCACAAGGATAAGACACAGGTTGTTTCCTTGTATTTGTCCCCCTTAATAACTTATATTTATAATTATAATTTTTGGAAAATAATTATAAGCTGTATTAAAGTACTATATATGTATTATAAGTTTAAGTAAATACTTATTGGTTAACTCAAAATAAAATAAAATATTCTTATCGTGTTACTACAGAATATTTTACTATTTTAGTTAAGTAGAGTCGTGCCTAGGGGGGAGGACTTGGGTGTTCAACCCTCCCCCTCAATAAAAATTGACCCCCCCCTCCCGGAAAGATTTCCAGACATGCCCCTGTATAATAGATAGGTAACCTATGGCTATAATTTATATACATCCAATATTCCGATACATGTAAGATTGGTATAGGTACCTATATTTTGTTTTTATAAATTTAATATTTAATTTATATCTAATTTGTATTGTATAATTATATGTTACGTTAGTGTAATTAAATTATACAGACTGGAAAAAATTAATTTGTAGTAGTAGGTACCTATATAATGTATAGAGTAGTTGTATTTTTATTCCTTCAGATTGGTAAATAATAATTTGAACTTATACAGTAAGAAATAATTTAAATGGTGTTTTTCAGGTTTTTGTATTTATCTTTAATCTTTATATACATGCCTAGGTAAATGCGAAAATAACTACATGTATCTACAAAGTAATGTATTATTATTCAGTAGTAAATAAAAGTATTCAACGTAGAAGACTTAGTACTTAGTAGACACATAAAAACTACATGATAAGAATAATAAATTAGTATTAGTATAATAGCTAGGGCAATGCCCATTATTGCACAAATCATTCTATTTTTCAGTGTGGTACCTATTGGGTTATACATTTTGTGCGGTAATGGAGAGCGCCAGTAGATTATTCTATTGACTGAGGTACATAATATTACAGGTATCAAATACAATTTGTACACATTCTATTAAAAGACAATTTTTCTAAATTGTACTATTGAATAAAAAAAATAAAAATTTTATAAACAATTTCATATATAGAAACTCTTAACTCCCATGATATAACCTAACCTATATAAGTTCTTTTCTAATTGGTTACCTTTTGAAATTTTATAGTTTTTGAGTCGTATACGCGTGATATAGCAGCTGTATGATATAGCTGATCTGGTCGTTAGTGTTAGCGTTAATATCAAATTGTATTAATCGTTTGTTGAAAAATAAAAAATCCGACAAAACTGTATTTTTCATTTGAAGCATCAAGAAAAATATGTACTAGCGTATTTTTGGTTTTAATACTTAATTACATTACTTAATATTACGCGCGCATAGTATTGTTATTACTTACGTGTAGGTACCCATATTATATTATACATTATTATAGTGTGTAGGCACAACGGTTTTGTGGTTAAAAAATAAAAAAAAATATATTAATATTTTTCATATATATCCGTACGGGTCTTCCGTCATAATAATATGTATACCTATATAATGGGTATAATATTATAATTTATAATAATATAATATACACTCGTTTGCCGGTGCCACCACCGCGGTAATTTTCGTTATGCACATCCAGCCCAAGGTTAACAATGCCCGGCGTGGCGTCGGCGGCCATAACTGTCCAGAACAAGATGACACAGAATCCGGTTCTGAAAGAAAAAAAGAGGTGCATGACACACACACACGCACACACACACACACACACATTTACGATGTGGGTGGGAAGAGAGTGAGGGGTACACAATGATAATAATAATAATAATAATATGTATCGTTGTATGTTATGCGTGTGTCTGGCAACCTCGCAACCTTGCAGTCGGTGGCGGAGGAGCAGTACGTCGATGTGGCGGAGGGGAGGAGGACCATTAATCCCATTAATCTCTTGATCTATCGAACGCCGTCGTCGACGTTTTCCCCTTATTGTACATATATAATATTATAATACACGTCTGCTGCTTTAGGTACCTACCTATAGTTATAAGCTTACAATCAAGTATAAGGTATATATACAACGTATTAATATTATATTTTATACAACATGGAGATCCGCTGTCGGCCATTGGTTTGCCGTGCACCGTAGTTGTATAGTGCCGCAGTGGTAGTTCAGTCGTAGTAATGGGTGCGATTTTTAACTTCGGTCACCTAGACCTATGAGGAGCTTCATACGTAACACTCATACAGCTAGATAACCAAAGAGAAAAACCAGCTACCCAATCCGCTGCCGCCGATCCTCCCGGCCGCAGCACGTAAAATGCAAGTATCGATGGACGAACTGTGGAGAACGATATTCGGCGTCACGATAATAATAATATGTCCCGACCAAACGTATTGTGACCGACACGCGTTCGATATTCGTCCGAATAACGTACCTACGATATAATATAATGATATATTAATATTACTATTATTATTGCAACAGTGTAAGACGGTGGTAGAAGTTTCTGTCGGGTTTTCTCAGACCTCCATCGTGTTGATAACGTATGCACCAGCCTCTCGAACCGGCTTCCGCAGCTGGCGTAGGTATTATATTGTTTAGATTCATCAGTCCGACCTCGGTGGTGGGCTAGAGCACTCGACTGCGACCGACGAACCGTTTTACCCCATCGATGATGCATCGACGGCCGTTCAGTCGGTATTATTATGTATTATCATTATTACGCACGTTAGGGACCCACACACACACACACACATACCTATTATGGAAATGTGTGTTACTGTAATGACAAAATAAACAATGAAATCACGGCGGATGTACGTTAGGGCCACTGGTTTTGCAATGTCCAAAAATACCAACACCATTTCCCCCTACCGATTGGTAAACGAAATTCTTAAAGTGTGACACTCAAATAATACGCTAATGTTAGGTATCACGGGTAGGTACAACTATTACATAATATCATACACGTGGAAAAAAATTGTATAATAGTTTAGTATTAGATACAGTACCTACTCATACTATAATATTATTATAGTGTCTGTGTCTATATCATTTATTTAAATCACTATATTGTGATTTTCGGTTATAATTTAATGAAATAAAGTTTAAGTAGTTGAAATTACCACACGAATAATAAAATGAAAGTGATAAATTAATATAATATAATATAATATATATTATACATTCATGTTCTATTATATCCAAAGAAATTAAATATTTCATAAGTAATAAGTAAAGTTTACAAAATGTATGTGTCGTAATATTTTATAAGCTCTTTTGAGACAAAGTAATTAAAATTAGGTGTAAACATAATTTAAATTTGTATTCTTTGTTTATTTATCTATTCAATTTTGATTTTTTATAGTTACACGTCATGTATACATGTGAAAGCAATTTTAACTATTAAGTTATCAAAACGTTTTTACTTTTAAACGTGATGTTATTATGTAAACGATAATATTTAGCGTTTCATATTGTGTTTAGAAATTGTAGAACGCATTTATCTATACTATTTGCAATAATACCACTTTAACTTGCTATTTAAACATTTAGTAGGTACCTATGTAATTTATTTGACGTTAAGGTCCAGAAAAATAATCATAATATTGCAATTAATAATAAAATAATTTATTTTTTAGATCTACTAAAAAGTTAATTTACAAATTTAACAAACTAGCGATGTAGGTAGTATACCTATTATAATAGTATACTAAACGAATAATACATTATTAATTCATTAATATTAAAATAATTTACTAGAAAGGTAATTCAACGACCTATAAAGAAACACTTTCGTGTTACTACGTCATATACAATTATTTACAAGCAATATATTATAGCTTAACCTATTAAGAATTACCAAATTAAAATACATTAACATTTTATTATTAAGATATTAAAGACAAATAATAGCGTGTAATTTATAACTTTATAATAGTACCTAATCAAATTAATATGCAAGTATTATAATATAGCAAAATAACAATTTCAAATAAGTTATATTAAAAAATTTTAGATTCGTAAGCTCATTTTTAACCAATGAAATTGATACAAAATAAAATACTTAGTTATTTGAAAATGTTGACATCATTCAATATATTAATATAGTACCTATTATTCATCAAGATAATTCATTAGTTTATTTACCTAGGTATATAATATAATATATATGTTTTCTTATAAATACCTGCTCTAATATTCTGTAAAGATCAATATGATAGGTACCTAGTTCACATTTTAAATTTAAATTAATCATTTTTTTTCATTACCTACAATTTAAGATTTTAGTGTATTCCGTTAAATTGTTTAATCTGATAGTCATAATACATAATTACCGGCGTTATCACTGTAGTTAGCGTACTTTGAGTAGGTACCTACCTAATTTTTTGAACATAAAAATCATATGATTTTTACGTTTTTCAACTATATTAATTTATTGTTTTGATACCTACATCTAAAAGTTGGTGAATACTGAATAGATATTTTAGAAAGTGAACTATTGACATTATAATAACGCGTTACGCCGTTACATAAAATGATTAACATTACATAATTGCATAATAATTTATAACAGATATTTGTTAAATATTCAAAAGTGAATAAAATTCTCAGAAAAAATAAAAAAAAGGTAGGTATTGGTAAAAACTAAGGAGTAAGTATTTAAAAACATAACCTCAAAGTGTAAAGATTAATTTTAGTTTCGTTCAACGTATATGCGATGATTAGAAAACCATTAAATTACAATACAGACAAATTTTAAGTTATAACTTATAGTATTGATTGAGAAAAATGTTTAAAATACATATTTTAATAAATATGTTAGTAAAACTATAGATATTACCTGTGCAGGCTGTGAGCCAATATTTCATATTTTTGTAGAACATTTTTTCAGGAAATAAAATATGAAGCACGAACCTTTTAGTAGTTTTGAACCTACAAACAGTATAAGAAAGGAGACAACTGTAATTATGAAATGTTTAGTAAAAAATGTTAGGGCTAAAAGAAGACGACTGACACCAAACTGTTGACTAATGGGCAACCTGTAGGTGTAAGGTCCAGCGATCTGTGCACACACAACCGGTTCATATTTAACGAACAGGTACTGGTTTTCATCCCACCAGTCGCGCATACGAATAATATAGACACACTCACATACACACACACACATACACAGACACACACGCACACAAGGCACACACACGCACACACACGCACATAACATACCTTTTGTTAGCCCATCTCCTAATCTATACGAAAGCCGTGTGCATACGCGTCTGTTTTTTTTAGTTTTTTTTTTATACCTATTCAATTTAGCGAGCTCAGGTATAACACAATATATACCTCGGTCTAGCTTATAATAAATTCCAAACATGTACGTGTACATAAAGTGTTTAATACGATTGTGATAATGGGTGATTACTGTTTACATAAAAGAAATTTCATTTATTTAAGTCTTAAATATTACAATCACGGGCTTCATAATACGAACAATTTTCTCCTTAAAACGTAGAAGAGTTAATTATATATGATTTACGTAAATGTTGATACATTTCATTATTTTAGATAATAAGATGTTTATGATTATGAGTTCAAATTGTTTTATAAATATAAAAATCAATTATGCTCGTACATTTTATTTTATAAGGGTTTAACTGGAATAATGTCATAATTACCTTTAAAATTATACAATAATAAATTGTGATTATAGTTTCCAATATCAACTTTGTTAAAATTGAAAGTATATTTTAAAAATCCAAAACTTTACTATTAAAATCACTAGCTTGGATTGAACTATTTTTTCACAAAAAAAAATTACACATATTTTATAAAATAGGATTGCTTAAAATTAGTCAGTTAGAATAGTCTTATAAGGACACTTATTACATTTTACAAAAATTGCTGATTATCGTGAAATATTGAAATTTAATATTATGTTAATCAAGTTTAAAAAAAGTGGGCAAGTAGGAGGGTCACTCTAATGGATCTATTAAATTTGAATTTAATAATTCTAAATCATTGTAGGTACGTATACGAAAAACGATTTTGAGCAAAGATGGCCTACATATTGCTAAATGCTAAAATGCTAAGTATATTGAATGATATTATTGCTAAATTCTAAGTATTTTTTTTTACTATTAAACATTAGTAATAAAGTAGGTTGAATTCATTTCTCGAAAAAATTGTAATTTAAAAAATATAATAATATAATTTAAAAGTTTAAATACCCACCTATATTATTTTTAAATTACGACAAAATAACTAACATGAATATTCTTTGTTGAAGTACCTAGATATGTAATAATATGGTCCAAACTTGAACTTCAAATTTCTATGAAGAAAAATTGTGTTAAATATATTTTTTAGATTTTTTAGTTGCAATATGAAATATTTATAATAAACCCTGTTTTAAATTTTCAGTTAGATATACAAATTGAACATTCTATGCATTTTTAACTACAAAATAATAAATTTGCACATTTTTGTGATTTTGACGAATTTTCTCAATATTTTAACTTCAAGTGCTTAAAAAAAATGTATGCCAATGTGTATTTAATATTTTTTAACTTATATTATAACAACTTAAGGGACCTTGTATTACCAAATTAATATTTTTTTGTCCACAATAATAATTTTTAAAAAGGTAATAAAATCGTACATTTTTCATTGATAAAAATTAAAACAGTCAAAATATTTTGAAAATGCTAATATTATAAACATTTGGTGAAAATGCCAAAAGTCTACGATTATTTGTTTTTAAATTAGGTACCACAAAATAATATTAAAAATTGATTAAGGATAAATCATTCATTTACGGGTGAACATCCTGTCATAAAAATGTTAAATTCATGTGCTCATAAAAAATTAATAGTAGGTAGGTACTATTAGGTAAACTTTTTTTGTTTAAGGTAGAAAAACGTATGAGGAATCTTCTATTGATTTTTCAAATGTTAGGTATAAAAACAAAAAAAAGTGGGCAAGTGGTTACAAGTAGGTCACTGTAATGGATTGTGGAAAATTTGAATTCAATGATATAATATCATTCTATAAGAAAAACGATTCTGAGCGAAAACGATATTACTAAGTATATTTGGTGATATTATTGTGAATAAAGTAATTTATATATAACCTTTTTACGTGGAACCTTTTTTTAAATTTTCAATCCTTAGCTATAAAAGTTGAACATTTTATAAATTTTCAACTACTAAATAATTTGATAAATTACGTCAAAATTTGAAGTTTAAATGATTATAAAAAAATAACGTGCCTGTGTATTTTCAATGTTTTTAATCTACTATTGTAACAATATATCAGGAGTCCTGTATTTATTTTTCACAATTTTTGATCCTACAAATAAAGTTTTATTAATATTTATAGAAAAAAAAAATTTGTAATTTGAAATTGTCCGTAAACAGTGTAAAACGAATTAACATTTTTTTTTAACAAACCTATCGTGTATAGAAAATGCTTATATAAACAAACATGGAAAATTCCATGTATACATACTGTCATTTGTTTTAGAGATACACCAATTAATCCAAAACCGATTTTGCGTAAAAATTCCCGTTTATCCTTAATTTTTATGTAGTTTTTCACGGCGCTTTTGTAAATGTTGACCTCCCGAATGCACCAAATAGATTTACTTTCAGTCGAAAAAAATATTGTTGAAGAAAATCGAAGCAGTTTTACTGTCCCAAACTGTGGTGACAAACACAAAAAAAACACACATCATTGTAAAATCAATACATTCATACCTCCGCTCAAAATCTAAGATGTATGAATTTCTAACTAAAAAAAAGTACGAAATTTTCACGTTTTTTGAAGAATTTCGTCTAAATTCTAACTTCAGACAGAATTATTGTGGATTTATACTGATTTTTTTTTTAATTTCACTACAAACAATTCATATGGAACCTTGTACTACATTTTCAAGTTTTATTTTGAACGAAAAATAATTTTTTATCGACATTAATTGCATCAATCGTCAATCTATGTTCTCAAATAAAAAAATTATATCCCAAAACAAATATGGGAGTATAATGTACCTAGTTTATATTATAGTAGTATACTCGAAAAATACTTGACCGATTTTGTGAAAATTTTAAATTGTTCTTAAAGATATCAGGAAAGTTTAGAGAGTAGTTTAAACTACTTTCGATTTATACTAAGTGCTATATCCAATCCACCACCGGCAAGCTGACAGATCCCGGTCGAATTAGTTCATAAATCGAGATACACCGACACCAATTAGTCCATAAACTGAGGTAGACTAAAACCAAAATACACTAGCTATATTTTATATTATTTTCATTTTTTTCGATGGTGAAGTCTGGTTAAACAGCTAAAAATAGATGTCCGTTTAACCGAAGTCAATAGACTCAAATACTACTTGACCGTTTTCAATAAAAATTAATATATCAATAGATTCTTTTTTTAAACTTCTATAGGTACCTAAAAGGTCTTGCATATTTTTTTATTTATTTAAATGGTTGCCATTAGTTACATATTAAATTACTATTAGTATCTAATAAGTAGAAATATGGCATATACATTTTTTACAATTAAAAAACAAATTTTTTACATGGCGGAAACGTAGTAGTGCCTATAATATATTATATTATTCTGTGCCCATCACTACGTTTAGTCTATAATATAAGGTACCTACTCTTTGTATTAGTTATATTATAGTGTAAAGACGATTGTATGTAGGCGTCTTATTTATTAATTCGCGTAATCACATATACGCGACAGGGTTAAATAAATCGGTCTTGTCAACAATTCAGTCTAGTAACCGATTCAAGTTATGCTGTATGCTTAGGTAATATATAAAATATAATTTAAAGTGTATTATTAATTTAATTTAAAAAGGCGTATCTAAATATTTAACTAAAACTATCATACAATATTTGAAAATCACCTACTGTAGAAAACGGTCCAACAAATTGTCGTCTTTTGGATACGACCAAAGACACAATATAAAATATAACAGAGCATCACATTCCATAAACAGTGGTGTTGTGGTGTTCATAACAATATATATAATATATATATGTATTTAGATAATCGAACGTGTCCTGACTCCTGACTGACTGACTGACTGATCAATCTAAATCCTAAACTATCATAGATATAGAGTTTTGACATTTTTATGTTTTCTCGTATCACCTTTTAAAGGTGAACTAAGAAAGGATTTTCCAAAATTAACATTTTAAAGAGGTGCTCACAAAAGGATTTTGAGATTCACGATAGAAATCGTAAAATTTTTTTTTGCTTATAAATGACCTTTAGTTAACCGGGGACAGTTGGGTAGAGAGCATGCATCAAATCGTCGTCTTTATGGCCTCGATTTGAGAAACTTTGTATATTTTAAAACCAAATGTATATTTCAATATTTGTAGCTTATATATTCAAAACTACTGGAATGATTTTTAAGAAAATCTCAGAAATTTATTTTAGAGATATCAGAAAAGCTTAGAGAGTAGTTTAAACAATATAAAGAATATATATTAAGTGCTAAATCCAATCCGTGACTTGCGGTAACCCATCTATGTTAAATTATTTCACAAAGCGCGGTATACCGACACCGGTATTTAACTTTATGAACTGACTACTGAGGTACACTTAAACCAAAAAAATATTTATGGTGATGTATTTTATATTTGTTCATTTTTTCCCGGACATTGGTTACAGATAATAAATGTGTATATGAAGTTAAGAAAGTTCATCCTGTAGGCGTGCTAAATGCATTTTAATACAATGCAATAAACTTTAGTAATCCAAATACAACTCAAACCAATTTTGGTAGTATAATTTGGCTGGTATGCATCTATATTAAATACTTGTACAATAAGTAATTATTTTAATATAAATAATCGTAACTATGTACAGTAACTGTACGGACAATAAATAAATATCTTATTTATTATTATCAACAATCGTAATTAATATTATGCCCACTGATAACTAACGGATGGATGAACGGACACAACGGGGATCTAAACTTATGTTTAGATTTTAGAAAACTCAAACTACTAGACCGTTTTCATAAAACTTATATCAATATTCCTTTTTAGTTTCTACAATTAGTATTTGAATTATAATAAAATGACCAAAATTGTTTGAAAAAAAATCGTTCTTTTACGTGATAATATCCAAATACGTCAACATTTGAACTTCAATCGATAATAAAAAATGTATGCACTCTTACGCCAAGCTTTTTTTAATTTCCAATTTTTCAGTCATTTTGTATCACATTTTCAAGCATTAAGAGTGAAAGGAGATAATTTTATAAATTTTTAATCACAAAAACATTTATATATTTTCGTGATTTTGACAAATTTCTTAGAGATTTGAACATTAAACGCTTATAAAAAAAATAGGACTTTATTACGATTTTTCGATATTTTTTGATTTAAATAATATTAGATAATAATTTTATTAAATTTTCGAGATTTTTTACTTGGATGTAAAAAATGTATATGCACTATTACTCATCATAAATAAATCAAAAATAATCTAAACAAAGTCAAACATTTTCCATTTTTAAGTAGCACAAAAAGGGGCAAAATATTTTTGTAATTGTATTATGTCTATAGTTAATGCTAGTCTGAATATTTAAAGAAACTCTTAAATTTCTACGGTTCTGAAGTTTTGAATTACAACAAAAAAATAAAATTTATTTTTTCGATGTGAATTGTTGACCATCAAATACCAAGCTACGCCTAACATATGCTACCAGATACAATAATGAAATTTGAAGCATTTTTCTACTATAAAGCGTGTTGACACAGACTAAAAAGAAAAGGCTATTGGATTACCTAAATATGTCTCGCTCCTCTTAGAATCTAAAATAGATATTATGCACATATATATATATTATTATTGCTAGGTATATAAATACATAAATTAAGCTTAAACATAGTGATTTAGTTAGAAAACTTTTAATACTTATCTACTTATTTTAAAAATTAAATTTATACTTTAAACAACTTATTTGTTCAAAGCTTGATTGTTTTGTTCCAATAAATGAATAGATACTTAAATGTTTTCTATAATGTATGTTGAAGCATTAATGTTTAATCTGGAGTTGAAATACATTCACTTGTTTGATGATATAATATGACGATAATAATAAGTGCTGGGCGTTTAGAATTGTATATTACATAAATATAGTGGAAATAAAATACTCGATGTTAAGAGTATCTAATAGTTTTTATTACATGAAATTACTATCATTCTAAATATACGTACATCGTGCATTCGTGCATATTACGTTTTAGATTAAAGAAATTTCAGTACCATTTTGCTAGTTCAACCATTTAAAAATACATTATTATATAAGGTTTCAATCAAGATGGATATACTTACTAGGTATTTAATTATCGGTTCTTATATTTGACTGAACCATCTGAACATAAGAAATAGATATTTAAAAACAATAATATTGTTCATCGGATGATTTTTATAATGTAATTTGATCGTGTTATGTCGATAATATTTACCGTGATTAATAATATAACTGAGTATAATTAATATTGCAATATGCAGTAGGTAGTGCAATGTAGTGTTAAAATAATATTACGCATTATAAAAATAATATTAAAAATGTGTATACTTATTTTGATATTTACCAAATAAATAATTCAGATTTATATTAATTTGGTTTAAGAATTTTTTTAAATTCTATGAACACGGAATAAAAAATTATAACCTATTATGACCTATTCTTTTTTATAGATGAATAAAACAAACCTAGGTTATTTAGTAAATGCAAAATAGTGTTACACGCTGTACCTAAAATATTACTTTTAGATTATTTATACATATTTCTAACTTCTGCATTTCGTATTTTAGATTCTAAGCGGAGCGATGAATATATTGATTTTACAACGAAGTGTTTTTTTTTTTGTTTTTTTATTTGTATCCGTTTACGCGATAAGTAGTCAAAATGCTTCGGTTTAGCAACTTCAGTATCTTGTTCAATAGGAAAATGAATCTGGTTGATGCATTGAGGAAGTCTGAATTTAAATTCCCAGTAGTTTTAAATATCACCGGGCAAAAGAACAAGAAAAATTAAGGAAAATCAGGATTTTTTTACGCAAAATTGGTTTTTGATAAAATAGCTTTTAATTTTTGGTGCAACTCTAAAACAAATGACCGTAAATACATGATATTTTCATGTTAGCATTTTCCAATAACTATTAATTTTTAATAATATTTTGATTTGTTCTGCGCTGTCTACGTCGTTTACGGACATTTTCAGTATCCAATTTTTTTGGTATTTTTTCTATAAATATCAATAAAATTTTGTTCGTTAGGTCAAAAAGCTTTAAAATTTAATAAATACAACTTTCCTAATATATTATTAGTATGGCAGTTGAAAAATATTAAAAATACATAGTCAAAGTTACGTAAAAACCACAAAAATGTGCAGATTATCATGAGTTTAATTTAAATTTTTACAACATAATCTATTCAATCGATTTCTTATTCTTTTTCTCCTTTTACTTCTTATTCGATTAACTTAATCGGCTACCATATTTATATAATAACAATATAAATATAATATAAAATATCCTAGACTGACCTATCATCTCCACTTATAAATCATAATATTGTTTTTCGTATACAATGGTATTATAATATCATTAAATTCAATACAGCCATCCATTACAGTTATCAACCACTTGTAATCTACTGTACAGCAAAGTGAATTCAATTTTTTATCCACTTTTTTTTTGCTTTTGAACGGAGTTTGATGCAATGGAATTGACTTTTTTGCTTTATTCTTTATATTTATTTTGTTGGCGAGAGAATGAATAAATAGTACCTATGCCTAATATATTTTAGTGGATATTTTATATACTATAGGTATAAGACGTATACATATAAATGGAAATTGAAAATACATTTTCCAATATAATTTTCATAGGTATTATATATATTTTTATATCTATATAACTGAAATCTA
>NC_042494.1:9315458-9321773 GCF_005508785.2 Acyrthosiphon pisum
GACAAGGAGACACGTAATTTATTGATATTAAAAAGTTAAAACTTATGATTGGTTGAATGCGTAATTATATATAAAGGTTTGTTCAAAACAAAGAAACTATCAATATTTTATACTCATACAATTATTACAATGTATAGGATTAAGATAAGTTTAAGATGTAGGTTATAAACATTAAAATATAAAATGTAAGTATGCAAGTATTTCATATAATATCATTGTGATAAAGAAATTAGATAGGCCTCTAAGGTGCTTAAATTAATATAATAATCACCTAATAAATAATAATGAAGGATATCTAGATTCTGGATATTACAACTATATTCGAATGTGTTAATGTACTATTAAAAATATTAAATACTTCAAGTATTTAAGTTAGTAAATAACTAATACTCGAAGAGTGGATATTACGAGTACACGTATTCTTATAATGTAAATGCAAAAAATATATATATTTACCTTTAGAAAAAATACACTACAATTTATAATTTAACGTTTTACGTTTTACGTTTCGTGTTTCATTTTTTTTTTTAATACAAACATTTGTTTCGGCATCAAGGTATATATTATAGAATATAGATACTTGAATAATATTGTGATATAATATGTATTATGTGGTCTATTGGTTTGTTTGGCCTGTTATATAAATCACTAAATTTATGTGAAAGTCATATACTTATATGATATGTAAGTTTTTAAGAACGAAAACGATTATAAAAGTTATGAAAATAGTATTCAAATAAAAATGGTAATATTGCTATATTGCCTAGGTATTGGTAAATATGTTAAATTAACATTATGTCGAGAATAGTTTTTCATTTTAGTCGGTGAATTGCAATATAGTCAATTTGAAAAATATTTATGCTGCTTACTTATTTGGGCTATTCATATTTTATGGGTCGTTAAATACTTAAATGTGTGTTGTGCATAAAAAAAAAATAGAATGAGAGTGGGTGAGAGAGAAACAACTATCAGACCCACATGAAGAAAGCAGTTGCGAATATATATTTTTTCTTTTCGTAAATTCTCTTAGTAGAACCTGTTCTTTTGTCTCGTGGTAAAAATCTCGAATTCGAGACAATACGAATAACAAATGTAAAGGAAGAATATACATGTGGCTGTATACCGATCAGTGGTTTTCAACAGTTGATTCTCGTATTTATCTAGAATGAAAACAATTCCATACTTGCATATTATTCCGATATTCATGTTGAATTCAAAGCGGTTATTATGCGTTTGATCTATGATCGTTGGTCATAATTCAAATATTATAATTTGCTTAAATTAATTGTATTTAAGTATATTATTTACATGTATCTTATATAATACATAATATAATAAAATCTATTTTATATAGGTACGTTTTAAAATTATTTTATGTTTTGTTGTTAGCAAAATTAATTTTAACTTTTAAATTGTGTTTATATGTGTATACCTAGCCTTAAAACTATTTTTTACTATATAGCTTATAATTGGAAATTTTTAAAAATGATTCACAATATTAATTGAAAATTCTGTAACAAATTAAATGATACAATTGAGATGTTCTTATAAGTTTTGAATAATTAGATATCGTGTAAAATATTTCCTGATTTTATTAAAAACCATAATGAGTAGGTACCTACCTACCTACCTATACCTAACTAATATAATATACCAGTATCTACTAATCTATGGGTATCGGTTGTGGGATGCGTGTTATTACGTCTTATACTCTTAATGGTGTACATACTTAAACATTTTCTCAAATTTAAAATAGTATGAACTTACGTAGAGTTTCTAGTAAAAAAGTAATGCATGTACCTAATATGTACTAAACATATATTTTATCAACTATTTTTAAATATTTCACCAATAGTTCACCGCTAGGTCGGGGTATTATTTGATCATTATTGCAAAGAAATATAATATTAGATCAGTACAATAAATTAAAAATGTAGGGCTTAAATAACGGGAAATGTATAGTAATTATTAAGTAGATGTGTAGATATCAGCTATAGTGCAGTAGGTACTCCAGTGTATGTTTTCTCTATCTGGCCAACGCGCAACACAGACAAAACGTATTCAAACAAAATCATTTATTTTTATTTTTGAACTATCTTGGAGCAAAATTACCTATAACAAATATTATAGAGATATCTATTTTTGAGGGTATGAGTGTATGACATATACTGATTTGTCCAAACATTGTCTCAAAATAATTTAAATGTACAGTTATTTTTATTTTCAAAAATTAGTATAAAAGAAAATAATTATAAAATATAAAACCTGCAAGTCAAACCCGCAAAAATAATATCCTCTATAGATTTTGTAATAGGTTATTTTATTCTAAGATGACTCAAAAATCATAAAAAATTATTTTACGCGAATGCGTTTTATCTATGTTGTACGTCTGTCTGAGAGATGAAAAAATTCCACTGACATCCTCCTAATAACATAATATAATATTATTATGTGTTTAGTTATTATTTAATTATTATTGAGCTGAGGAAACTTAAGTCATAGGAGAAGAAGAAGACGTGTTTAGTTATTATAATCTGTATTGGTGTTATTTATATCCCTCTGTATATATGAATAATTGTAGTTTTGTTTAATTCGAAAATTATAAGGTTTGAATAATCAATGATTTAATTTGGCACCCGGCACTGATTCTTCGTAAGCGGATGCTGTGCAACTATAACCATCGGTCTGTAACAATAATAATTATTATATGCGTCCTTGAGTACTATATATACGTCTATTAAATTATTATATACGATTCGATAGTTTTTTCTCTCTTTCTTTCTTTCTTTATACTCATATAAAGGTCCTCGACTTCAGACCAATAAATCCTGAACCGGATATATTTTTTGCTGTCCAATGTCGTTTTTTACTGGATTGATCGTTAATTAATGGAAAACAAAATTGAAACGAGATGTCTATCGGGGAAATTCAAATATTTCAAACAGTCAAGGGTAACTACAGCTGATACTATTATTATACCTATATTGATTATTAGATATATAATAGGTATGATAAAATAGAGAATTTTCACTACCTATATAATAAACATTTTGTTTTTAAAAATGATTAAGAGAAGTCACGATTTGTTATTATTGAGCTCGAGATTTCTATAAACATTTAATGTAGTTTTGTAAGTTCCAGTATACTCAAATGCCATTGTGCAAAAAAAGTATATCCATTCAAACGTTACATGGTTTGTAAAATGCAGGAGTAAGAAGACTAAATTTAATTTTAATGTTGAAAACTGCACGAATTATGTAAAGAAATATTCATAGTTTTGTAATGATAAGATGTATAAAGTTACTGACATAAAAATTGTGTGGATAATATTATGATATTATCTATTATAAATATATTTATATTTTATGTTTTACATATTATATAGATAGGTAGGTACTATATGAAGTCAGCGAAAAAACTTAGCACTTGTATTCCATGTTATTGCCAAAATTGTAATTGTAAGTTTAAATAAAATTTGGATAAAAAAAATGTTAGAACAGGCTATTTGGAATGCTGTTCATAATCGAAACAATATAACCACTAACCAGTATTCTATGCTATGTTGTATACCTACTTGTATGCAGTATAACCGCATGTAAGTATAATGCAAGTTATTACATATAAAAAAATGCAAAATGTAAGGTATTGAAACGGAGAAACAATGGATTTTGTTTTATTAAAATATGCAATTTAATACTAAGAATATTATATAGTTTTCTAAAGGTACTTCCACAGTAAATTAAAATTGCTAACTAAGCAATTTATGACAATTAAAAATGGAACTAACAAAATATTATATTGTATAACAATATCTATTGATTGTGTTTTAAATTAAAATATTATTTTCCTACAGAATAAGACGTTTAAATAACACTGTAATCAATTTGCACCAAAATTGATACAAAATATATATTATAATTGTGTAATTTGCATCAACATTTTTAAAACGAGTTGTAATTTTGTACCAAAATAAAGATAATATGTAACTTGCACCATGTTCTGAGTTTACAGTGATTATTGTGGGTATATATCTGTATAATAAATAATAACTAATATATTTATAAGTACCTACCTACCTATGTATTTTGTGCAATATTATAAATAATAATTATTGTCAGCCAAATAGTCAGCATAATGAATTGGTAGGTACTTGATAATCAAATACTCAAGAATCGAAATAATTTTGGTGCAAACTATACACAAACACTATTTTCGACTACCATTGCAGCCGTGCAAATTACATATTATCTTTAATTTGGTGCAAATCACATACTTCCGTATGTACGATGTCATTAAAATATATAGTCTTCATTGGATTTGATATCTTTTATTCCACATAAGCTTAACATTTGGTAGGCACCGATGTTATATAATTCAAACACTTATATTTTTATTCATATTGAATTTAATGATTAAAAAATGATGAATTTTAAATGGAAAATAATTAAATTAGATTTATTTATTAAATAGGTTTAGTACTATTGCAAATTTTAATAATTCACACATATTTTTTTTTAAGATTGACGTTTGTTATAGTCTCACCGATATATAAATAATATATTAGCGTTATTAATCGAAGACACACGAATAGGGTTTGACTTTGAATGAAGTAATTATTATGATTATTTTATTAACATTTATATTGTTTTGAAATTATTTTTTTTTTTTTTTTGGTAGGAGTGCTTCGTACGTTTTATTGAGTAGATTTATATGTTTGGAATTGGTGCGTAAATGGTGTTTTGAAAAATGTAATATTATTTTAATTTTTTCAATTTCAGTTTCTCTGAACGTAAGAAAAAAATAACGTTTATCGTTGAGCAGTTTTAAAAAGTTAGCAAGTGCATTTTAATTAAGTTCTGTTCAGATTAATTATACTAAAATACTCTTGTGGTACCTATATACTCGTCGTTATAGAGACTATAGAGGGTTATACTGCAACTACTATGCTATTATATTTTAAATCTAACAAGTGTAATGAGTAATAACTTATTCTTAAAATTAAAATACCTAGATACTTGCAGTTGGTAGCAATTGAGTAAATTAAATTTAAAAAAAAAAATTAAACTTCTATAAAAGAAAAGAAAAGATAAATAAATATTATCCCAATGGTCAAGCTGCCGATGGTTATTTCTTTAATAATAATAATAATAATAATAAAAAAAAGAAAATAACTATTAATTGTATTAATTAAAATTCATAATATAAATCATCATTTATTGTTTATATAATATGCGTTACATTACACAGTATAAAATATAAATGTGTAGTAAGAAATATGATGCACATTATAACAATTAAAAATAACTTATAATAGGATTCTTACTTCTTAGTATCTATTTTTAAAATATAAATTAATAAAATATGTACCTATGCATTTTAATATACTTAGTATAGATAGTAGATTGTTTATTTTTGTGATTGATAATGGATAATATTAGTATTCAATAAAATATGTTTATGTTGTAAGAGTAATTTTACATTTTTATTACAATGTAATAGGTGAGTTGTAAGATGAGCATTTTAAATGTCCATATATAATATTAAATGGATATCCTATTGTAAGTTTTACGCATCAATAAATGAGAAGAAATAATTGTTTAACTTATACGAGTATCAGAGTATCTATGCCGTTAATGTGTGCTTTCAGGTAGTTTAAAATACGATTTCTTATATACCTAATACATAGGTACATATTTTTTTTTGACGATTAGCGTGAGATCGATTGGGCAACCACATTGTTCTTGATGATGTATAATAATAAGTAATAACCCAGTGCTGCGTGCAGTAGCGTTTAATTTTTGGACGAATAACATGTTCACACAATATACACTATTACCTACACTATAATATAGGTGTACCCACATAATAGTATAATATATTAATATATTGTAATGCGTTACGAGTTACGTATTAGTATCTATATATTTCACCGGTGTACGTTAATTTTATATTGTTCGCCAGAGGGTGAATATAATAATAATTCGTTGGGTACCCCCGCGTCGCGGTGGCTATAATATAGCTGGTGTCCGAAGAGACATGGTGCTTTTGTAGCTCAAGGTCGTCGTATATAATAATAATATAATATAAGTACCCATAATAATATTATACTATTATAGGTGTTATAGGTATTATATATTGTCGGTACACATTCTCCAGAGTTTAAGTCTCCGCTATCCGTGCACTAAACGTCTTCGTATCCGCCGATCGCGTCGAGACGCGCGCCGCCGCGATCAGCGCCCCCCCCCCCACCCGATCGATCAGTTCACCGTGGTCCATTACCGTCGTCGATCATACTGGCGGTGACTGAACTTCGTT
>NC_042494.1:9321873-9323891 GCF_005508785.2 Acyrthosiphon pisum
AAAAAATTATACAGTAGGAACTCATAGTTAAAAAGAAAAACTACAATCTCCAGATTATTAAACAGAAAAAATGTTCCTAGTAATTATTTCATTAAAGAAGTATTATTTATAGGGAACCAAGTAATCGATGTTTAAAAAATTCAGCTAGACTTAAAATCATAAAAGAAAAAATTAAAGGTGGGTAATGGCGCCCACAGAGAAATGTATTTTAGAAATAAAAAAAATTATAATATAGAAACTCATATTTAAAAACGCAAACTATAATCTTCAGATTCTTAAGCCGATAAAACTGTTCCTAGTAATTACTAATTAGCTCATTAAATATGGATTATTTGTAGGGAACACGATAATCAATGTTTAAAAATTTAGTTTAACTTAAAATCAAAAAAAAAAAATTAGAAAAAATTATACACTACACCAACAGTATAGGAACTCATATTTAAACAAGTAAACTACAATCTCCAGGTTCTTAAACAGAACAAACTATTCTCGATAACGAGCTCATTAAAGAAAGATTCTTTTTAGGGAACCAGCTTATAATTGCCCAAAAGATTATACAAAAAAATTCAACTCTAGAATTTAATTCATAAAATAAAATTTGAAGGAAGGTGCTAGGTCCCGCAGGCAAAAGCAATTTAGGAAACAAAAAATAAATGTCGAAATATTTATTCAGTAAAAACTCATTTAAAAACGCAAACTACAATCTCCAGAGTTTTAAACAGAAAAACTATTTTTAAAAATTAGCTCTTTAAGAAGTATTATTTATAGGGAACTAGGTTATAAGTGTTCAAAAGTCTATACAAAAAAATTCTACTATAGATTTAAATTCATAAAAACCTCTGCACCCGCAGGCAAATGCATTTTAGAAAAAAAAAAAATGTAGAAAAAATTATAAAGTAGCAACTCATAGTTAAAAACAAAACTACAATCTCCAGATTCTTAAAAAGAAAAAACTATTCCTAGTAATTAGCTCATTAAAGAAGGATTATTTATAGGCGACACAATAATCAATGTTCAAAAAATTCTGCTAGACTGAAAATCATAAAAAAAAAAATTGAAGGAGGGTGCTAACGCCCGCAGGCAAATAAATTTTAGAAAAAAAAAAAAAATTAGAAAAAATTATACAGTATACCAACAGAATAGGAACTTATAATTAAACAAGCAAACTACAATCTCCAGATTCTTAAACAGAAAAACTTTTCCTGGTAATTAGCTCATTAAAGACGCATAATTTATATAGGGAACACGGTAATCAATGTTTGAAAAATTTAGTAAGACTTAAAGTAAAAAAAAATTGAAGGGAGGTGTTGGCGCCCGCAGGCAAATGCATTTTAGAAATCAAAAAAAAAAAAATTTAAAAAAAATTTTAAGTATAGGGAAATGAAATTAGATAAAATTAAATTCTTTAAATACTCTTAAAAAAAATTAAAAAATATATAGCTATAACGAGCTAGAGACTGCAGTCTATAACCTCCAGAATTTTAAATTATATAATAAGTACACAGGTACTCAGTGTACTTCCAGGTATAACTGGTTAATGTCTAAAAACATTTATACAAAAAAATCAACTATATAGTTGAATTTTAGATTCTGAGTGGAACGATGAATGTATTGATTTTACAATGATGTGTGTTTTTTTATTTTTTTATTTATTTTTTTATTTTTTTATTTTTTTTTTATTTTTTTATTTTTTTTTTTATTTTTTTTGTGTCTGTGTACACGATAAGTAGTCGAAATAATAATACGATTTTCAACTTCAGTATCTTGTTCGATCAGAAAGTGAATATCGTTGGTGCATTGGGGAGGTCAAAATTTAAATTTCCCAGTAGTTTTCAAAAGCGCCGGGAAAAACAAAAGAAAAATTAAGGAAAAACGGGAATTTTTACGCAAAATCTGTTTTCGAGAAAATCGATTTTGGTTTTTGGTGTAACTTTAAAAAAAATGACCGTGGATGCATGAAATTTTGACTGAATGTATATACATTTCCATTTTCTATACACGATAAAATTTTCAAAATA
>NC_042494.1:9323941-9367291 GCF_005508785.2 Acyrthosiphon pisum
GTCCAAACGTAGCTCAAGTATTTTATGAATGTATGAAAAATGAAGAAATACTTATTTCTGAAATATATGATAAAATAGTTCCTATGGAAACAATGAATGCAGAACAAGTAAAAAATTATAATAAATCTGTTAAATGTCATATTTGTGAAAGATATTTAAGTGAACTACCTCCAAAGTTAGAAAAAAAATTTAAAATATATGAAGCCGCTATTAAATATTATAAACAATTTTTAAAAATTAAACCACAGAATGGTGTTGAAGATTTAGAAAAATTAAAATGTTATGAAGATAAGCTTAAAAATGAATTAGAAAATAAAAATAAAAATATGAGAAAAGTTCGGGATCATGACCATTTAACTGGAGAATATAGAGGAGCAGCACATTCTATCTGTAATCTTAACTACCAAAATCCATGTTTTATTCCAATTGTTTTTCATAATCTTTCAGGTTATGATGCCCATCTATTTATAAAAGAATTTGGGAACGATAATAAAAAAATAAAAATGCTCGCAAATTGTTTATGCCGACGATCCTGCCTAGCGGTTGTCGTCTGACATACGGTTCTCGGGACGATTGTGGAGTAAGGCAATTTATAAAGCAATTAAATAATAACAAGAATTTCTGACTATCAGACGCATGTATTGTTCCACATGAGCAGTAGGTAATTAATTATGAAACAATATTACAATATTAATACAGGGGGGGGGAAACGGGGATCACCGACTGAGCTGCCTCCCTGGCTGGTGTCTTGAGCTGATGGACTGTAGATGCTGAGCTGCTGAACTGGATCACGGGTGCGAGCGGATGCCCCGTTGTGTCGTGGAGCCACGAGCGGTCGGCTGCGCACGTGGACGCGAAGTATGTGAAGTAGGTAAAACTACACGGAGCTGGTGGTTATGAGCTTAACGATTCACAATCGAATCACAGACTGGACGACGACAGTCAATAGAATGAGCAACACGAGCTGAACGGCCGAACAACCACGATGTCCAAAAAACTATAGAACACGTTTTCCGGAGCACTTCCACACGGGAAAACATGGCTGACGGACGAGCGAGTAGAGCAAACGCAAACACGGAGCTGTGGTGTACTCGTTGAACACGAAAAGAGTGACGAGAGAGACGCGGACGACCGAGCTCGCCTGCGCCGAGCGCCGGTAACGGTCACCGGTAGTGTTGCCAACATTGCGGCTGCTGGCGCGCAGCGCCCACGAACATGGTTACTCATTACCTATTCGATTACCGTGGTGGTCAACACAGCGCGACCACCGACGGCGGCAGCTTCTTATCAAACGGATCGAACATACTCCCCCTTGCAAGTACAGCGAACTTGCAACAGACTTCGATCAGTCCTGATATAGGTGGCCGAGCAAGTGACCACTTGAACAGAGCAGTTGAGCTGTTGAGCGGAGCAGTCGAATGAGCAGTTGAACGGAGCAGTTGAGCAGTTGAACAGAATGAACGGAGCAGTTGAGCAGTTGAACGGAGCAGTTGAATGAGCGGTTGAGCAGCCCAGAGCGATGATCGAGTTTTTTACAAAGGGGCAACATCATTAACAGTCTTGTTTTGCAAAGAAATAAATTAATTTGATAACATTAACAATGGCTAGAGCAATAGCTGAACTAGCATTACAATATTTAATAGGAACAAAAGTTAATTAATATCACAAGTAAAGTCTTTAGTTACATTTTTTTTTTTTTAATATTATAACAGCTTAATACCTGAAAATATAACAAGAGGTTAACAATAAAAATTACCATACCTCACCTAGTACACGAGGCAGAACAGCCGACGCAACATCCAGTAGCAGGCGTGATGATGGCTGGTAAGACAATTAATTATTAACATAATGAGCATAGCAATAACATACAAACATAAAGTGCAAATGGATACAGGAAACAGGGATACGGATATCTACGGATCTGTGGGGAGAGGTACTAGTTTCACCACCGGTCTAGTAAACACCCCCTGTTTGGTAATAACTTTAGCTACCCGTACCACCTTATCGGTTCCTGGATACACCTCAATAATTCTTCCTAATGGCCACGATAGCGGGGGCGCGTCATTAACCTTGACGATAACCATGGTACCAACTTCGAGATTGGTATCAGCCTTCGTCCACCTACCACGAGCTTGGAGGGTGTTCAAATACTCTCGAGACCAACGTCGCCAAAAGAACTGGAAAGACTGCTGGAGGAGCTTCCAGCGAGTCTGCAGTCCCACTTGTGCACTGGTACTAACAGGTTCTGGGATTGACAACAGAGGACGACCAATCAAAAAATGACCGGGCGTCAAACATTCTAAATCATTTGGGTCGGATGATGCTGGTACTAGGGGACGCGAATTCAAAGCAGCCTCTACCCTACACAACACCGTTGTGAACTCTTCCAAGGTCCAAATTTGGGAATCCATTGCACGAACAAGCAATGACTTCGCCGACTTAACGGCGGCTTCCTAAATTCCTCCAAAATGGGGAGCACCAGGAGGGTTGAAATGCCATTCGCACGCAATATGACCTGACAACTGATCTCTACTATCCGGATTGTTGACCAAAAGACGCAGCTGCCTCGCCGCACCAACAAAATTGGTGCCACAATCAGAATAGATGGACGACGGTAGGCCACGGCGAGCAACGAATCTATCTAGAGTCAACAAGAAGGCCTCAGTCGAGAGAGCAGACACTGGTTCTAGGTGCACCGCTTTGGTGGTCATACAGACAAAAACCGCAATGTAAACCTTTACGATGCGCGCCTTTCGCAGACTGAGTTCCTTCATCTGTAAGGGACCCGCGTAATCTATGCCGACTGTTGAAAACGGATGAGCTTCTCGGACCCGGAATCCTGGCAGAGCAGCCATGATGGGTTGGGGATGATTAGCCGACATTTTCGCACATAACACGCATTTGCGAATCACCCGATGAACTATCAGGCGAACGCCGATGACCCAAAATCGCTGCTGAACGAGAGCGATGAGCAACCGCGGTCGAGCGTGACATGCATAAAGATGCCAATGACGTGTAATCAGAACCGCTAAGTGAGACTCTTTCGGGACTAGCATAGGATGCTTTCTTCTCTCCGACCAATTGGAGTTCTGCATCCGTCCGCCAACGCGGATTATGCCGTCTGAATCCAAGAACGGGCACAGGCGGGCTAACGCCTTGGACTGGACCGGGCTCCCCCGACGCAGGCCAACTACTAGCTGACTCAAATAGCATTCCGGAGCGCTCCTAACGATCACGAGCATAGCCTCATCCAATTCAGATTGTTTCAAAAACCCTAACTCAACCTTTCTCTTTTGACACAACCGAATGAACCGACGTACCTGAGCTACTACGCGGATCATCTGATGAAAGGAGGAGAACCGAATAAACCATTCGACCGGAGGATCTTCACGAGTCAATAAACACACTGGTTTTACTTCCGGCAGCTCTTCCAATTGTAACTGTGGGATTTCCTGAGACCAAGCTTCGACTGGAGATTGCAAGAAGGTCGGACCCCGCCAATAGAGCTTGCATCGCTTAAGCTCGTCAGGAAGGAGACCTCGAGACGCGCAGTCAGCCGGATTATCCTCGGAACGCACATGTTGCCAGCAGCAACCAGGTACTGCGGACTGGATCTGAAATATCCGGTTCGACACGAACGTCTTGAACGACGTATGCGGGATGTTCAACCACGATAAAACTATGGACGAATCAGACCACGCGAAGACATTAGAAATTCCCAACTGGAACTCCAAAATGCGCTTGAGCCTGGCCAACCATGATGCAAGGAGCAATGCACCACTTAACTCCAGTCGTGGTATCGTCATGGTCTTCATTGGGGCTAGCTTGGTTTTAGCACCCAGGAGGTATGTGGCCGTAGCTCCGGACGGATCAGTCACGCGGAGATACGCTACAGCCGCATATCCCTTCTCGGAAGCATCACAGAAACCACAGAGAACGTAACTACAACCAGTGTAGCAACCGATGTAGCGTGGGATTTGGATATCCACCAGCCTTAATTTCCACTACTAACGATCGGATCTCAACATCCAACCCTACTGGAAACTCTGTCAGCAAATTCAAATTAGATAGGATTGACAACAAATCATTATTTTCTACCTCAAAACTGGCCCACAATGCATCCAGGTCCTGAATAGCAACAGCTAACTGAGGCCGAACAGCCTGGTTAGTTGCTAAACTAGTAGCCAGTTGATGAATATGGCGAATCCTGGCCACGACACCATCTCGACGCAGTATCGTTCGCTCCTTGGCTCGAGTATCCCGTTCTACGTCACCCATGTTACTAATACACTAGTATGCACAGGTGAGCCTAACCACAGTAATCAATCAAAGCAGAATATGATTAGTTGTTGAACGTCAATATGATACAGAACAGATCAAATGCAAGAGCACGAGCAAGCTCAACCAATTAAAATAATCAATATGAAGTCACACAATGCAAAACGTTGAGCAACGATGCCAAATGATAATGATTAAGCAGTAGCAATTAAATTGGTTACTTAAAAGTCAGAAGACTTAATTGATATAGGCAACACCTATGCAATCATCAACCTACACTAACTATACAGCTGATAAAATACAATCACAGATCAGATGATGAACAACGTCAAACAATAAACAAATCAACTAATAAAAATATAATATGAACGTTGGTGTAGGCAATAACTAGACAAGCAACTAATTAAACGCTAGCTCCGACTCAATATAACAACTAATGACAGTTAAGACAAATTAAAATACTCAGGGAGCACCTACTATTATAATTTAATCAAAACCCAGGTGTGACCGAACAATGCAATACTAGTTATAATAATTAAATTGATTATAATAACTATGAACTAGAGAAATAAACAATTATGTAAAATATAACCCTTAAACCTCAGTTGAGCAACCCTAAAGAGGATAATATAATACAAACAATAAAGTAATAATATTATTATATAAAGTTATAGTACAGTACCTGAGCAATGGCACGACCCACGACGCACACCTAAATCTTATGCTATACAAATATATAATAAATATAATAACTAGGTGAAAGTGCTACTGTTAAGACTCAACTGTCAACAGCAGACAATAAAATAATAATAACCAACCCAATCAATTAAATAAACTATAATCATTAAGATAGGTGTTCACTAGACCAGCAGCCAGTAAGCAAGAACCTATAGCTAGGTATACCCAATATTACAAAACAATAAATAAATTCAACCCAGGGAGCACCGGTATAATAACATAATTTATCTAATAATTATTGTAATAAGTAATTAAAGTAAATTTAAATTAATTAATTATAATAACAACCTAACCGCACGAACACGGATACAGTGAATGTAACTCAACACTAAAATAATAAGTTTAATTATTATAAATAATGTAACACTAACTGAGCAGTCGGTTGAGCTAAATTCTTATACCTATATTCTACTGAAAAGTACCCACACTATATATTATATTAATATTGAGACCCCATAATCACAAATATAATATAATCAGCAAAGCTAATAATCTTAATAGCTAAGAGCACTAAGTAGGTAGGAATTAGGAAAGGGATAAATAAATTTATACACTTTAAACTCATATGCTATAGCTACAAACAAAATGCACTACTCACATGTATCCTGAGTACCAGATCTGTTGATGGACCAATCAACCACGCTCTGCTACCAAATGTTTATGCCGACGATCCTGCCTAGCGGTTGTCGTCTGACATACGGTTCTCGGGACGATTGTGGAGTAAGGCAATTTATAAAGCAATTAAATAATAACAAGAATTTCTGACTATCAGACGCATGTATTGTTCCACATGAGCAGTAGGTAATTAATTATGAAACAATATTACAATATTAATACAGGGGGGGGAAACGGGGATCACCGACTGAGCTGCCTCCCTGGCTGGTGTCTTGAGCTGATGGACTGTAGATGCTGAGCTGCTGAACTGGATCACGGGTGCGAGCGGATGCCCCGTGGTGTCGTGGAGCCACGAGCGGTCGGCTGCGCACGTGGACGCGAAGTATGTGAAGTAGGTAAAACTACACGGAGCTGGTGGTTATGAGCTTAACGATTCACAATCGAATCACAGACTGGACGACGACAGTCAATAGAATGAGCAACACGAGCTGAACGGCCGAACAACCACGATGTCCAAAAAACTATAGAACACGTTTTCCGGAGCACTTCCACACGGGAAAACATGGCTGACGGACGAGCGAGTAGAGCAAACGCAAACACGGAGCTGTGGTGTACTCGTTGAACACGAAAAGAGTGACGAGAGAGACGCGGACGACCGAGCTCGCCTGCGCCGAGCGCCGGTAACGGTCACCGGTAGTGTTGCCAACATTGCGGCTGCTGGCGCGCAGCGCCCACGAACATGGTTACTCATTACCTATTCGATTACCGTGGTGGTCAACACAGCGCGACCACCGACGGCGGCAGCTTCTTATCAAACGGATCGAACATACTCCCCCTTGCAAGTACAGCGAACTTGCAACAGACTTCGATCAATCCTGATATAGGTGGCCGAGCAAGTGGCCACTTGAACAGAGCAGTTGAGCTGTTGAACGGAGCAGTTGAATGAGCAGTTGAGCAGTTGAAGGGATGAACGGAACAGTTGAGCAGCCCAGAGCGATGATCGAGTTTTTTACAAAGGGGCAACATCATTAACAGTCTTTTTTTGCAAAGAAATAAATTAATTTAATAACATTAACAATGGCTAGAGCAATAGCTGAACTAGCATTACAATATTTAATAGGAACAAAAGTTAATATAATATCACAAACAAGTCTTTAGTTACACATTTTTTTTTTTAAAATATACAAATATTATAACAGCTTAATACCTGAAAATATAACAAAAGGTTAACAATAAATATTACCATACCTCACCTAGTACACGAGGCAGAACAGCCGACGCAACATCCAGTAGCAGGCGTGATGATGGCTGGTAAGACAATTAATTATTAACATAATGAGCATAGCAATAACATACAAACATAAATTGCAAGTGGATACAGGAAACAGGGACAAGGGGGATTCTCAATATCTACGGATCTGTGGGGAGAGGTACTAGTTTCACCACCGGTCTAGTAAACACCCCCTGTTTGGTAATAACTTTAGCTACCCGTACCACCTTATCGGTTCCTGGATACACCTCAATGATTCTTCCTAATGGCCACGATAGCGGGGGCGCGTCATTAACCTTGACGATAACCATGGTACCAACTTCGAGATTGGTATCAGTCTTCGTCCACCTACCACGAGCTTGGAGGGTGTTCAAATACTCTCGAGACCAACGTCGCCAAAAGAACTGGAAAGACTGCTGGAGGAGCTTCCAGCGAGTCTGCAGTCCCACTTGTGCACTGGTACTAACAGGTTCTGGGATTGACAACAGAGGACGACCAATCAAAAAATGACCGGGCGTCAAACATTCTAAATCATTTGGGTCGGATGATGCTGGTACTAGGGGACGCGAATTCAAAGCAGCCTCTACCCTACACAACACCGTTGTGAACTCTTCCAAGGTCCAAATTTGGGAATCCATTGCACGAACAAGCAATGACTTCGCCGACTTAACGGCGGCTTCCTAAATTCCTCCAAAATGGGGAGCACCAGGAGGGTTGAAATGCCATTCGCACGCAATATGACCTGACAACTGATCTCTACTATCCGGATTGTTGACCAAAAGACGCAGCTGCCTCGCCGCACCAACAAAATTGGTGCCACAATCAGAATAGATGGACGACGGTAGGCCACGGCGAGCAACGAATCTATCTAGAGTCAACAAGAAGGCCTCAGTCGAGAGAGCAGACACTGGTTCTAGGTGCACCGCTTTGGTGGTCATACAGACAAAACCGCAATGTAAACCTTTACGATGCGCGCCTTTCGCAGACTGAGTTCCTTCATCTGTAAGGGACCCGCGTAATCTATGCCGACTATTGAAAACGGATGAGCTTCTCGGACCCGGAATCCTGGCAGAGCAGCCATGATGGGTTGGGGATGATTAGCCGACATTTTCGCACATAACACGCATTTGCGAATCACCCGATGAACTATCAGGCGAACGCCGATGACCCAAAATCGCTGCTGAACGAGAGCGATGAGCAACCGCGGTCGAGCGTGACATGCATAAAGATGCCAATGACGTGTAATCAGAACCGCTAAGTGAGACTCTTTCGGGACTAGCATAGGATGCTTTCTTCTCTCCGACCAATTGGAGTTCTGCATCCGTCCGCCAACGCGGATTATGCCGTCTGAATCCAAGAACGGGCACAGGCGGGCTAACGCCTTGGACTGGACCGGGCTCCCCCGACGCAGGCCAACTACTAGCTGACTCAAATAGCATTCCTGAGCGCTCCTAACGATCACGAGCATAGCCTCATCCAATTCAGATTGTTTCAAAAACCCTAACTCAACCTTTCTCTTTTGACACAACCGAATGAACCGACGTACCTGAGCTACTACGCGGATCATCTGATGAAAGGAGGAGAACCGAATAAACCATTCGACTGGAGGATCTTCACGAGTCAATAAACACACTGGTTTTACTTCCGGCAGCTCTTCCAATTGTAACTGTGGGATTTCCTGAGACCAAGCTGCGACTGGAGATTGCAAGAAGGTCGGACCCCGCCAATAGAGCTTGCATCGCTTAAGCTCGTCAGGAAGGAGACCTCGAGACGCGCAGTCAGCCGGATTATCCTCGGAACGCACATGTTGCCAGCAGCAACCAGGTACTGCGGACTGGATTTGAAATATCCGGTTCGACACGAACGTCTTGAACGACGTATGCGGGATGTTCAACCACGATAAAACTATGGACGAATCAGACCACGCGAAGACATCAGAAATTCCCAACTGGAACTCCAAAATGCGCTTGAGCCTGGCCAACCATGATGCAAGGAGCAATGCACCATTTAACTCCAGTCGTGGTATCGTCATGGTCTTCATTGGGGCTAGCTTGGTTTTAGCACCCAGGAGGTATGTGGCCGTAGCTCCGGACGGATCAGTCACGCGGAGATACGCTACAGCCGCATATCCCTTCTCGGAAGCATCACAGAAACCACAGAGAACGTAACTACAACCAGTGTAGCAACCGATGTAGCGTGGGATTTGGATATCCACCAGCCTTAATTTCCACTACTAACGATCGGATCTCAACATCCAACCCTACTGGAAACTCTGTCAGCAAATTCAAATTAGATAGGATTGACAACAAATCATTATTCTCTACCTCAAAACTGGCCCACAATGCATCCAGGTCCTGAATAGCAACAGCTAACTGAGGCCGAACAGCCTGGTTAGTTGCTAAACTAGTAGCCAGTTGATGAATATGGCGAATCCTGGCCACTACACCATCTCGACGCAGTATCGTTCGCTCCTTGGCTCGAGCATCCCGTTCTACGTCACCCATGTTACTAATACACTAGTATGCACAGGTGAGCCTAACCACAGTAATCAATCAAAGCAGAATATGATTAGTTGTTGAACGTCAATATGATACAGAACAGATCAAATGCAAGAGCACGAGCAAGCTCAACCAATTAAAATAATCAATATGAAGTCACACAATGCAAAACGTTGAGCAACGATGCCAAATGATAATGATTAAGCAGTAGCAATTAAATTGGTTACTTAAAAGTCAGAAGATTTAATTGATATAGGCAACACCTATGCAATCATCAACCTACACTAACTATACAGCTGATAAAATACAATCACAGATCAGACGATGAACAACGTCAAACAATAAACAAATCAACTAATAAAAATATAATATGAACGTTGGTGTAGGCAATAACTAGACAAGCAACTAATTAAACGCTAGCTCCCACTCAATATAACAACTAATGACAGTTAAGACAAATTAAAATACTCAGGGAGCACCTACTATTATAATTTAATCAAAACCCAGGTGTGACCGAACAATGCAATACTAGTTATAATAATTAAATTGATTATAATAACTATGAACTAGAGAAATAAACAATTATGTAAAATATAACCCTTAAACCTCAGTTGAGCAACCCTAAAGAGGATAATATAATACAAACAATAAAGTAATAATATTATTATATAAAGTTATAGTACAGTACCTGAGCAATGGCACGACCCACGACGCACACCTAAATCTTATGCTATACAAATATATAATAAATATAATAACTAGGTGAAAGTGCTACTGTTAAGACTCAACTGTCAACAGCAGACAATAAAATAATAATAACCAACCCAATTAATTAAATAAACTATAATCATTAAGATAGGTGTTCACTAGACCAGCAGCCAGTAAGCAAGAACCTATAGCTAGGTATACCCAATATTACAAAACAATAAATAAATTCAACCCAGGGAGCACCGGTATAATAACATAATTTATCTAATAATTATTGTAATAGGTAATTAAAGTAAATTTAAATTAATTAATTATAATAACAACCTAACCGCACGAACACGGATACAGTGAATATAACTCAACACT
This sequence comes from Acyrthosiphon pisum, assembly GCF_005508785.2. Classification (NCBI taxonomy): domain Eukaryota; kingdom Metazoa; phylum Arthropoda; class Insecta; order Hemiptera; family Aphididae; genus Acyrthosiphon; species Acyrthosiphon pisum. Next base: position 9,334,415 of record NC_042494.1, read on the forward strand.
AAAATAATAAGTTTAATTATTATAAATAATGTAACACTAACTGAGCAGTCGGTTGAGTTAAATTCTTATACCTATATTCTACTGAAAAGTACCCACACTATATATTATATTAATATTGAGACCCCATAATCACAAATATAATATAATAATCAGCAAAGCTAATAATCTTAATAGCTAAGAGCACTAAGTAGGTAGGAATTAGGAAAGGGATAAATAAATTTATACACTTTAAACTCATATGCTATAGCTACAAACAAAATGCACTACTCACATGTATCCTGAGTACCAGATCTGTTGATGGACCAATCAACCACGCTCTGCTACCAAATGTTTATGCCGACGATCCTGCCTAGCGGTTGTCGTCTGACTTACGGTTCTCGGGACGATTGTGGAGTAAGGCAATTTATAAAGCTATTAAATAATAACAAGAATTTCTGACTATCAGACGCATGTATTGTTCCACATGAGCAGTAGGTAATTAATTATGAAACAATATTACAATATTAATACAGGGGGGGAAACGGGGATCACCGACTGAGCTGCCTCCCTGGCTGGTGTCTTGAGCTGATGGACTGTAGATGCTGAGCTGCTGAACTGGACCACGGGTGCGAGCGGAAGCCCCGTTGTGTCGTGGAGCAACGAGCGGTCGGCTGCGCACGTGGACGCGAAGTATATGAGAGTAGGTAAAACTACACGGAGCTGGTGGTTATGAGCTTTACGATTCACAATCGAATCACAGACTGGACGACGACAGTCAATAGAATGAGCAACACGAGCTGAACGGCCGAACAACCACGATGTGTAAAAAACTATTGAACACGTTTTCCGGAGCACTTCCAAACGGGGAAAAATGGCTGACGGACGAGCGAGTAGAGCAAACGCAAACACGGAGCTGTGGTGGACTCGTTGAACACGAAGAGTGACGAGAGTGACGCGGACGACCGAGCTCGCCTGCGCCGAGCGCCGGTAACGGTCACTGGTAGTGTTGCCAACATTGCGGCTGCTGGCGCGCAGCGCCCACGAACATGGTTACTGATTACCTATTCGATTACCGTGGTGGTCAACACAGCGCGACCACCGACGGCGGCAGCTTCTTATCAAACGGATCGAACATACTCCCCCTTGCAAGTACAGCGAACTTGCAACAGACTTCGATCAGTCCTGATATAGGTGGCCGAGCAAGTGACCACTTGAACAGAGCAGTTGAGCTGTTGAACGGAGCAGTTGAATGAGCAGTTGAGCAGTTGGACGGAGCAGTTGAGCAGTTGGACGGAGCAGTTGAGCAGTTGGACGGAGCAGAATGAACGGAGCAGTTGAGCAGAATGAACGGAGCAGTTGAGCAGTTGAACGGAGCAGTTGAATGAGCGGTTGAGCAGTTGAACGGATGAACGGAGCAGTTGAGCAGCCCAGAGCGATGATCGAGTTTTTTACAAAGGGGCAACATCATTAACAGTCTTTTTTTGCAAAGAAATAAATAAATTTAATAACATTAACAATGGCTAGAGCAATAGCTGAACTAGCATTACAATATTTAATAGGAACAAAAGTTAATTAATATCACAAACAAAGTCTTTAGTTACATTTTTTTAAAAATATTATAACAGCTTAATACCTGAAAATATAACAAGAGGTTAACAATAAAAATTACCATACCTCACCTAGTACACGAGGCAGAACAGCCGACGCAACATCCAGTAGCAGGCGTGATGATGGCTGGTAAGACAATTAATTATTAACATAATGAGCATAGCAATAACATACAAACATAAAGTGCCAATGGATACAGGAAACAGGGATACGGATATCTACGGATCTGTGGGGAGAGGTACTAGTTTCACCACCGGTCTAGTAAACACCCCCTGTTTGGTAATAACTTTAGCTACCCGTACCACCTTATCGGTTCCTGGATACACCTCAATAATTCTTCCTAATGGCCACGATAGCGGGGGCGCGTCATTAACCTTGACGATAACCATGGTACCAACTTCGAGATTGGTATCAGCCTTCGTCCACCTACCACGAGCTTGGAGGGTGTTCAAATACTCTCGAGACCAACGTCGCCAAAAGAACTGGAAAGACTGCTGGAGGAGCTTCCAGCGAGTCTGCAGTCCCACTTGTGCACTGGTACTAACAGGTTCTGGGATTGACAACAGAGGACGACCAATTAAGAAATGACCGGGCGTCAAACATTCTAAATCATTTGGGTCCGATGATGCTGGTACTAGGGGACGCGAATTCAAGGCAGCCTCTACCCTACACAACACCGTTGTGAACTCTTCCAAGGTCCAAGTTTGGGAATCCATTGCACGAACAAGCAATGACTTCGCCGACTTAACGGCGGCTTCCCAAATTCCTCCAAAATGGGGAGCACCAGTAGGGTTGAAATGCCATTCGCACGCTATATGACCTGACAACTGATCTCTACTATCCGGATTGTTGACCAAAAGACGCAGCTGCCTCGCCGCACCAACAAAATTGGTGCCACAATCAGAATAGATGGACGACGGTAGGCCACGGCGAGCAACGAATCTATCTAGAGTCAACAAGAAGGCCTCAGTCGAGAGAGCAGACACTGGTTCTAGGTGCACCGCTTTGGTGGTCATACAGACAAAAACCGCAATGTAAACCTTTACGATGCGCGCCTTTCGCAGACTGAGTTCCTTCATCTGTAAGGGACCCGCGTAATCTATGCCGACTATTGAAAACGGATGAGCTTCTCGGACCCGGAATCCTGGCAGAGCAGCCATGATGGGTTGGGGATGATTAGCCGACATTTTCGCACATAACACGCATTTGCGAATCACCCGATGAACTATCAGGCGAACGCCGATGACCCAAAATCGCTGCTGAACGAGAGCGATGAGCAACCGCGGTCGAGCGTGACATGCATAAAGATGCCAATGACGTGTAATCAGAACCGCTAAGTGAGACTCTTTCGGGACTAGCATAGGATGCTTTCTTTTCTCCGACCAATTGGAGTTCTGCATCCGTCCGCCAACGCGGATTATGCCGTCTGAATCCAAGAACGGGCACAGGCGGGCTAACGCCTTGGACTGGACCGGGCTCCCCCGACGCAGGCCAACTACTAGCTGACTCAAATAGCATTCCTGAGCGCTCCTAACGATCACGAGCATAGCCTCATCCAATTCAGATTGTTTCAAAAACCCTAACTCAACCTTTCTCTTTTGACACAACCGAATGAACCGACGTACCTGAGCTACTACGCGGATCATCTGATGAAAGGAGGAGAACCGAATAAACCATTCGACCGGAGGATCTTCACGAGTCAATAAACACACTGGTTTTACTTCCGGCAGCTCTTCCAATTGTAACTGTGGGATTTCCTGAGACCAAGCTTCGACTGGAGATTGCAAGAAGGTCGGACCCCGCCAATAGAGCTTGCATCGCTTAAGCTCGTCAGGAAGGAGACCTCGAGATGCGCAGTCAGCCGGATTATCCTCGGAACGCACATGTTGCCAGCAGCAACCAGGTACTGCGGACTGGATCTGAAATATCCGGTTCGACACGAACGTCTTGAACGACGTATGCGGGATGTTCAACCACGATAAAACTATGGACGAATCAGACCACGCGAAGACATCAGAAATTCCCAACTGGAACTCCAAAATGCGTTTGAGTCTGGCCAACCATGATGCAAGGAGCAATGCACCACTTAACTCCAGTCGTGGTATCGTCATGGTCTTCATTGGGGCTAGCTTGGTTTTAGCACCCAGGAGATATGTGGCCGTAGCTCCGGACGGATCAGTCACGCGGAGATACGCTACAGCCGCATATCCCTTCTCGGAAGCATCACAGAAACCACAGAGAACGTAACTACAACCAGTGTAGCAACCGATGTAGCGTGGGATTTGGATATCCACCAGCCAACCCAGTGAATGGTAGAAGCGGGTCCAATCATCCGCGATATCCGACGGGATCCGACTGTCCCAATCAACCTGCGCGAGCCACAGGCGTTGCATAATCGTCTTTGCATAGAATATAGTTGGCGACAGCATACCTAGCGGATCAAAAATCCTGGCGATCATGGACAGAACACCTCGCTTTGTGAGAACCAATTTAAAATTGTTGACGGCGAAGGAAAAATAGTCCAGATCATGGTTCCACAACATGCCTAACACATGCGTGGCATTATTTTGTTCGAACGATAACGGACTTCCAGAACGATCTTCCGGATGCAGATGGTCCAGCAACTCAGGAGTGTTGCTAGCCCATTTCCGTAGTTGCAGACCGGATCTGGCGAGAATCTTGATCAGGTTGGACTGCAACGCTTTGGCAGCTTCCAATGACTCCGCGCCAACACATATATCATCCATGTACGTTTGGTTGTACAACGCTCCCTTCACGTCTGGCTGATCTGCGCATTCCGTGTCGGCGATGTAGCGGAGAACCCTCAGAGCTAAATAGGGAGCACTATTTACCCCATATGTGACGGTGTTCAGGGTATACTCTTTGACAGCGACTTGAGGTGATTCGCGCCACAGGATGTACTGATATCCTCGATATTGCGGCAGTACCTCAATCTGTCGATACATCTTACAAATGTCCGTTGTGAATGCCACCTTATTCACCCTGAACCCAACCAAGACATCAACAATGTCTTGTTGCAACTTTGGTCCTACTAGCAAACACTGGTTGAGGGATATTCCCGAGTGACACTTCGCCGAAGCATCGAACACTACTCGAAGCTTGACATCATCCCCTTCAACCTTCTGGACCGCATGATGCGGGATATAATACTGTCCGACACCCTCTGCCCGGGTCATATGACCGAGTTCCTCATACTCGGACATGAACTTGCGGTAGGCTGCATATAAGATGTTATCTGCCGCCAACTTCCGCTCTAGCTGCAGAAACCGATTGAGGGCTACCTGCCGAGAACCCGGAAAGGACTTCACTGGTTGACCTGAGCGAAAAGGAAGTGGCACAGAAAATCGGCCCTGCGAATCCCTGTTGACTTCCGAGTGGAACAACTCTTCACACAGACCATCTTCCGTGAACTGCTGCGGAGCCGCGTCCGGTTCCTCTACCAACCAGAATCTTTCCATGAGAGCTTCCAATGAAGACACCAAGGACACCAACATCGACTGAGCTCCAATGTCTGGATGTTCTTGTACCGGACCAATCAGGACCCAACCGAAGACCGAGCTGTACACTGAAGGGAATCCTGGGCCTAACGAACTGCTTTTGTCATTCCAGACTTGTGGAAAGATGTCGGCGCCGATGAGCATATCGACGGGAGCAGGTTTGTCGAAACTCGGATCTGCCAGAGTCAAGTGGCTACACCTAGCCCGGACCTGAGCTGGTAATTGCCGAGCTGGCATGTCGGTAGTGATCGAAGACAGCACCCAAGGTTTGACACTTATTGACGGCGTAGGGCGATTTCGCGGCTGGATCGTCAGCTGAACAACGCCATGTACATCCGGTACCCTTTGACCAGACAGTCCTGTGACGGGCACTGTCCAACGCGATGGTTTGAGTCCCAAACGCTCACAGCAGTTTGATGTTATCGCGCTTATCTGTGAAGCCGAATCGATTAGCGCACGTATAGTGCGGCAACTCCCCACTGTATCTTGTACTTGGACCAGAGCTGTCCCTAGTAGCACCGTTGGGGATTGTTGCCGACCAAGCATGGCAGCTGGAGCACTGACAGTCTTCGAATCCGAGTCACGATGTAGTAATGCATGATGACGGCGCTTACATGTGGCACATGATGACGGACACTTGTATGACATATGACCTTCACCAAAGCAAACCATGCACAGACGATGAGTGCATACGACCTTATATCGTTCATCGACAGACAAGGCCTTGAATTTTGAACAGTCGTCCAACTGGTGAGCACCAGAACACGAGAAGCACTTCGTGGAGGATGACCTTGCTTGCGTCGTTTTGGACGATGTAGGTTTGGCAGCTGCTGACGGCTTAGCAGCTACTAAAGTTGTCTTGGTATCTCGCCGGAAACCAGGTTTCTTGGTACTGGCCGATTTGGACGAACTTCCTGACGGCTGTACACCAGCATTCTCGATAACCTGGATCCTTGCCTTGACAAACTTGATTACACTCTGGATCGATGGATACTCTTCAGTATTCTCAGACTCGAACTGACGTCTAGAAAATGTCGGTAAGCACCGAGCGGCCAATGAAAACAACAAGAACGACGCTAAATCTGGAATCTGAAGCGATTCCAAGATCGCAATATTTTCATCAAACACCGACAGGAACTTCTGCAGAGCAGCATGATTCTCCGAACTTGCGACAGGGGCGTTTATCAATTTGTCAATGATTGACGACGCCAACTTGCGCGGTTTGTCATAGCGTTCGGTCAACGCATCCCATGCGAGGGTGAAAGACTCGTTCGAAATAGAAAACCCTTTGATCACTTCCTGAGGATCAGGGTGAAGACACCCGACCAAATAATAAAACTTGGTTACATCAAGAATCTTGTCATTATTGGCCACCAAATTTCCGAATAAGTCCCTAAAGGCTGGCCAATTCTGGCAGTCACCGTCGAAATATGGTAGGGGGATTTCAGGTAGTCTCATGGGTGCCAAAGGTGAAGGCGCATATGATGCTGGACAATCTTTGGACGACCCAGCAGAAGTACTCGAATTGTCACCAGTGGTCTCATACGTCACTCGCTGAACGGTACCAACGCTCACACCTAAAGCCGGTTGCGCTTCATTCCACACAGCCTTAATTTCCACTACTAACGAACGGATCTCAACATCCAACCCTACTGGAAACTCTGTCAGCAAATTCAAATTAGATAGGATTGACAACAAATCATTATTTTCTACCTCAAAACTGGCCCACAATGCATCCAGGTCCTGAATAGCAACAGCTAACTGAGGCCGAACAGCCTGGTTAGTTGCTAAACTAGTAGCCAGTTGATGAATATGGCGAATCCTGGCCACGACACCATCTCGACGCAGTATCGTTCGCTCCTTGGCTCGAGTATCCCGTTCTACGTCACCCATGTTACTAATACACTAGTATGCACAGGTGAGCCTAACCACAGTAATCAATCAAAGCAGAATATGATTAGTTGTTGAACGTCAATATGATACAGAACAGATCAAATGCAAGAGCACGAGCAAGCTCAACCAATTAAAATAATCAATATGAAGTCACACAATGCAAAACGTTGAGCAACGATGCCAAATGATAATGATTAAGCAGTAGCAATTAAATTGGTTACTTAAAAGTCAGAAGATTTAATTGATATAGGCAACACCTATGCAATCATCAACCTACACTAACTATACAGCTGATAAAATACAATCACAGATCAGACGATGAACAACGTCAAACAATAAACAAATCAACTAATAAAAATATAATATGAACGTTGGTGTAGGCAATAACTAGACAAGCAACTAATTAAACGCTAGCTCCCACTCAATATAACAACTAATGACAGTTAAGACAAATTAAAATACTCAGGGAGCACCTACTATTATAATTTAATCAAAACCCAGGTGTGACCGAACAATGCAATACTAGTTATAATAATTAAATTGATTATAATAACTATGAACTAGAGAAATAAACAATTATGTAAAATATAACCCTTAAACCTCAGTTGAGCAACCCTAAAGAGGATAATATAATACAAACAATAAAGTAATAATATTATTATATAAAGTTATAGTACAGTACCTGAGCAATGGCACGACCCACGACGCACACCTAAATCTTATGCTATACAAATATATAATAAATATAATAACTAGGTGAAAGTGCTACTGTTAAGACTCAACTGTCAACAGCAGACAATAAAATAATAATAACCAACCCAATTAATTAAATAAACTATAATCATTAAGATAGGTGTTCACTAGACCAGCAGCCAGTAAGCAAGAACCTATAGCTAGGTATACCCAATATTACAAAACAATAAATAAATTCAACCCAGGGAGCACCGGTATAATAACATAATCTATCTAATAATTATTGTAATAGGTAATTAAAGTAAATTTAAATTAATTAATTATAATAACAACCTAACCGCACGAACACGGATACAGTGAATATAACTCAACACTAAAATAATAAGTTTAATTATTATAAATAATGTAATACTAACTGAGCAGTCGGTTGAGTTAAATTCTTATACCTATATTCTACTGACAAGTACCCACACTATATATTATATTAATATTGAGACCCCATAATCACAAATATAATATAATAATCAGCAAAGCTAATAATCTTAATAGCTAAGAGCACTAAGTAGGTAGGAATTAGGAAAGGGATAAATAAATTTATACACTTTAAACTCATATGCTATAGCTACAAACAAAATGCACTACTCACATGTATCCTGAGTACCAGATCTGTTGATGGACCAATCAACCACGCTCTGCTACCAAATGTTTATGCCGACGATCCTGCCTAGCGGTTGTCGTCTGACATACGGTTCTCAGGACGATTGTGGAGTAAGGCAATTTATAAAGCGATTAAATAATAACAAGAATTTCTGACTATCAGACGCATGTATTGTTCCACATGAGCAGTAGGTAATTAATTATGAAACAATATTACAATATTAATACAGGGGGGGAAACGGGGATCACCGACTGAGCTGCCTCCCTGGCTGGTGTCTTGAGCTGATGGACTGTAGATGCGGAGCTGCTGAACTGGACCACGGGTGTGAGCGGATGCCCCGTTGTGTCGTGGAGCAACGAGCGGTCGGCTGCGCACGTGGACGCGAAGTATATGAGAGTAGGTAAAACTACACGGAGCTGGTGGTTATGAGCTTAACGATTCACGATCGAATCACAGACTGGACGACGACAGTCAATAGAATGAGCAACACGAGCTGAACGGCCGAACAACCACGATGTCCAAAAAACTATAGAACACGTTTTCCGGAGCACTTCCACACGGGAAAACATGGCTGACGGACGAGCGAGTAGAGCAAACGCAAACACGGAGCTGTGGTGTACTCGTTGAACACGAAAGGTGACGAGAGTGACGCGGACGACCGAGCTCGCCTGCGCCGAGCGCCGGTAACGGTCACCGGTAGTGTTGCCAACATTGCGGCTGCTGGCGCGCAGCGCCCACGAACATGGTTACTCATTACCTATTCGATTACCGTGGTGGTCAACACAGCGCGACCACCGACGGCGGCCGCTTCTTATCAAACGGATCGAACATACTCCCCCTTGCAAGTACAGCGAACTTGCAACAGACTTCGATCAGTCCTGATATAGGTGGCCGAGCAAGTGACCACTTGAACAGAGCAGTTGAGCTGTTGAGCGGAGCAGTCGAATGAGCAGTTGAACGGAGCAGTTGAGCAGTTGGACGGAGCAGAATGAACGGAGCAGTTGAGCAGTTGAACAGAATGAACGGAGCAGTTGAGCAGTTGAACGGAGCAGTTGAATGAGCGGTTGAGCAGCCCAGAGCGATGATCGAGTTTTTTACAAAGGGGCAACATCATTAACAGTCTTTTTTTGCAAAGAAATAAATTAATTTAATAACATTAACAATGGCTAGAGCAATAGCTGAGCTAGCATTACAATATTTAATAGGAACAAAAGTTAATTAATATCACAAGTAAAGTCTTTAGTTACATTTTTTTTTTTTTTTAATATTATAACAGCTTAATACCTGAAAATATAACAAAAGATTAACAATAAAAATTACCATACCTCACCTAGTACCCGAGGCAGAACAGCCGACGCAACATCCAGTAGCAGGCGTGATGATGGCTGGTAAGACAATTAGTTATTAACATAATGAGCATAGCAATAACATACAAACATAAAGTGCAAATGGATACAGGAAACAGGGATACGGATATCTACGGATCTGTGGGGAGAGGTACTAGTTTCACCACCGGTCTAGTAAACACCCCCTGTTTGGTAATAACTTTAGCTACCCGTACCACCTTATCGGTTCCTGGATACACCTCAATAATTCTTCCTAATGGCCACGACAGCGGGGGCGCGTCATTAACCTTGACGATAACCATGGTACCAACTTCGAGATTGGTATCAGCCTTCGTCCACCTACCACGAGCTTGGAGGGTGTTCAAATACTCTCGAGACCAACGTCGCCAAAAGAACTGGAAAGACTGCTGGAGGAGCTTCCAGCGAGTCTGCAGTCCCACTTGTGCACTGGTACTAACAGGTTCTGGGATTGACAACAGAGGACGACCAATCAAAAAGTGACCGGGCGTCAAACATTCTAAATCATTTGGGTCGGATGATGCTGGTACTAGGGGACGCAAATTCAAGGCAGCCTCTACCCTACACGACACCGTTGTGAACTCTTCCAAGGTCCAAATTTGGGAATCCATTGCACGAACAAGCAATGACTTCGCCGACTTAACGGCGGCTTCCCAAATTCCTCCAAAATGGGGAGCGCCAGGAGGGTTGAAATGCCATTCGCACGCTATATGACCTGACAACTGATCTCTACTATCCGGATTGTTGACCAAAAGACGCAGCTGCCTCGCCGCACCAACAAAATTGGTGCCACAATCAGAATAGATGGACGACGGTAGGCCACGGCGAGCAACGAATCTATCTAGAGTCAACAAGAAGGCCTCAGTCGAGAGAGCAGACACTGGTTCTAGGTGCACCGCTTTGGTGGTCATACAGACAAAAACCGCAATGTAAACCTTTACGATGCGCGCCTTTCGCAGACTGAGTTCCTTCATCTGTAAGGGACCCGCGTAATCTATGCCGACTATTGAAAACGGATGAGCTTCTCGGACCCGGAATCCTGGCAGAGCAGCCATGATGGGTTGTGGATGATTAGCCGACATTTTCGCACATAACACGCATTTGCGAATCACCCGATGAACTATCAGGCGAACGCCGATGACCCAAAATCGCTGCTGAACGAGAGCGATGAGCAACCGCGGACGAGCGTGACATGCATAAAGATGCCAATGACGTGTAATCAGAACCGCTAAGTGAGACTCTTTCGGGACTAGCATAGGATGCTTTCTTCTCTCCGACCAATTGGAGTTCTGCATCCGTCCGCCAACGCGGATTATGCCGTCGGAATCCAAGAACGGGCACAGGCGGGCTAACGCCTTGGACTGGACCGGGCTCCCCCGACGCAGGCCAACTACTAGCTGACTCAAATAGCATTCCTGAGCGCTCCTAACGATCACGAGCATAGCCTCATCCAATTCAGATTGTTTCAAAAACCCTAACTCAACCTTTCTCTTTTGACACAACCGAATGAACCGACGTACCTGAGCTACTACGCGGATCATCTGATGAAAGGAGGAGAACCGAATAAACCATTCGACTGGAGGATCTTCACGAGTCAATAAACACACTGGTTTTACTTCCGGCAGCTCTTCCAATTGTAACTGTGGGATTTCCTGAGACCAAGCTTCGACTGGAGATTGCAAGAAGGTCGGACCCCGCCAATAGAGCTTGCATCGCTTAAGCTCGTCAGGAAGGAGACCTCGAGACGCGCAGTCATCCGGATTATCCTCGGAACGCACATGTTGCCAGCAGCAACCAGGTACTGCGGACTGGATTTGAAATATCCGGTTCGACACGAACGTCTTGAACGACGTATGCGGGATGTTCAACCACGATAAAACTATGGACGAATCAGACCACGCGAAGATATCAGAAATTCCCAACTGGAACTCCAAAATGCGCTTGAGCCTGGCCAACCATGATGCAAGGAGCAATGCACCATTTAACTCCAGTCGTGGTATCGTCATGGTCTTCATTGGGGCTAGCTTGGTTTTAGCACCCAGGAGGTATGTGGCCGTAGCTCCGGACGGATCAGTCACGCGGAGATACGCTACAGCCGCATATCCCTTCTCGGAAGCATCACAGAAACCACAGAGAACGTAACTACAACCAGTGTAGCAACCGATGTAGCGTGGGATTTGGATATCCACCAGCCTTAATTTCCACTACTAACGATCGGATCTCAACATCCAACTCTACTGGAAACTCTGTCAGCAAATTCAAATTAGATAGGATTGACAACAAATCATTATTTTCTACCTCAAGACTGGCCCACAATGCATCCAGGTCCTGAATAGCAACAGCTAACTGAGGCCGAACAGCCTGGTTAGTTGCTAAATTAGTAGCCAGTTGATGAATATGGCGAATCCTGGCCACTACACAATCTCGACGCAGTATCGTTCGCTCCTTGGCTCGAGCATCCCGTTCTACGTCACCCATGTTACTAATACACTAGTATGCACAGGTGAGCCTAACCACAGTAATCAATCAAAGCAGAATATGATTAGTTGTTGAACGTCAATATGATACAGAACAGATCAAATGCAAGAGCACAGAGCAAGCTCAACCAATTAAAATAATCAATATGAAGTCACACAATGCAAAACGTTGAGCAACGATGCCAAATGATAATGATTAAGCAGTAGCAATTAAATTGGTTACTTAAAAGTCAGAAGACTTAATTGATATAGGCAACACCTATGCAATCATCAACCTACACGAACTATACAGCTGATAAAATACAATCACAGATCAGATGATGAACAACGTCAAACAATAAACAAATCAACTAATAAGAATATAATATGAACGTTGGTGTAGGCAATAACTAGACAAGCAACTAATTAAACGCTAGCTCCCACTCAATATAACAACTAATGACAGTTAAGACAAATTAAAATACTCAGGGAGCACCTACTATTATAATTTAATCAAAACCCAGGTGTGACCGAACAATGCAATACTAGTTATAATAATTAAATTGATTATAATAACTATGAACTAGAGAAATAAACAATTATGTAAAATATAACCCTTAAACCTCAGTTGAGCAACCCTAAAGAGGATAATATAATACAAACAATAAAGTAATAATATTATTATATAAAGTTATAGTACAGTACCTGAGCAATGGCACGACCCACGACGCACACCTAAATCTTATGCTATACAAATATATAATAAATATAATAACTAGGTGAAAGTGCTACTGTTAAGACTCAACTGTCAACAGCAGACAATAAAATAATAATAACCAACCCAATTAATTAAATAAACTATAATCATTAAGATAGGTGTTCACTAGACCAACAGCCAGTAAGCAAGAACCTATAGCTAGGTATACCCAATATTACAAAACAATAAATAAATTCAACCCAGGGAGCACCGGTATAATAACATTATTTATCTAATAATTATTGTAATAGGTAATTAAAGTAAATTTAAATTAATTAATTATAATAACAACCTAACCGCACGAACACGGATACAGTGAATATAACTCAACACTAAAATAATAAGTTTAATTATTATAAATAATGTAACACTAACTGAGCAGTCGGTTGAGTTAAATTCGTATACCTATATTCTACTGACAAGTACCCACACTATATATTATATTAATATTGAGACCCCATAATCACAAATATAATATAATAATCAGCAAAGCTAATAATCTTAATAGCTAAGAGCACTAAGTAGGTAGGAATTAGGAAAGGGATAAATAAATTTATACACTTTAAACTCATATGCTATAGCTACAAACAAAATGCACTACTCACATGTATCCTGAGTACCAGATCTGTTGATGGACCAATCAACCACGCTCTGCTACCAAATGTTTATGCCGACGATCCTGACTCGCGGTTGTCGTCTGACATACGGTTCTCGGGACGATTGTGGAGTAAGGCAATTTATAAAGCTATTAAATAATAACAATAATTTCTGACTATCAGACGCATGTATTGTTCCACATGAGCAGTAGGTAATTAATTATGAAACAATATTACAATATTAATACAGGGGGGGAAACGGGGATCACCGACTGAGCTGCCTCCCTGGCTGATGTCTTGAGCTGATGAATAGTAGATGCGGAGCTGCTGTACTGACGTTGCGGAGCTGCTGGATCGGAACACGGGTACGAGCGTATACACCGTCGTGTTATGGAGCTATGCGCGTTCAACTGCGAACACGTGGACGCGTAATATTACCCGACGTAAAGCTACTCGGAGATGGGTATTACGAACTTCACAATGCAGATATTGGACCACAGACTGGACGAGTTTTCAGTCAATAAATGGTTACCCACACGAAAATGGCTACTCGGCGAACACAGAGCGGAGGTGATAAATCACGATTTTTCACAGCACTTCCAAACGGGAAAAATGGCCGACGAGCGAGCGAGTAGAGCAGACGCAAGACACGGAGCTGTGTTGAACTCGTTGAACACGAAGAGTGACGAGAGTGACGCGGACGACCGAGCTCGCCTGCGCCGAGCGCCGGTAACGGTCACCGGTAGTGTTGCCAACATTGCGGCTGCTGGCGCGCAGCGCCCACGAACATGGTTACTCATTACCTATTCGATTACCGTGGTGGTCAACACAGCGCGACCACCGACGGCGGCCGCTTCTTATCAAACGGATCGAACATACTCCCCCTTGCAAGTACAGCGAACTTGCAACAGACTTCGATCAATCCTGATATAGGTGGCCGAGCAAGTGACCACTTGAACAGAGCAGTTGAGCTGTTGAACGGAGCAGTTGAGCAGAATGAACGGAGCAGTTGAGCAGTTGAATGAGCGGTTGAGCAGTTGGACGGAGCAGATGAGCAGAATGAACGGAGCAGTTGAGCAGTTGAATGAGCGGTTGAGCAGTTGGACGGAGCAGATGAGCAGAATGAACGGAGCAGTTGAGCAGTTGAATGAGCGGTTGAGCAGTTGAACGGAGCAGTTGAATGAGCGGTTGAGCAGTTGAACGGAGCAGTTGAATGAGCAGTTGAGCAGTTGAACGGATGAACGGAGCAGTTGAGCAGCCCAGAGCGATGATCGGGTTTTTTTTTTACAAAGGGGCAACATCATTAACAGTCTTTTTTTTGCAAAGAAATAAATTAATTTAATAACATTAACAATGGCTAGAGCAATAGCTGAACTAGCATTACAATATTTAATAGGAACAAAAGTTAATTAATATCACAAGTAAAGTCTTTAGTTACATTTTTTTTTTTTAAATATATAACAGCTTAATACCTGAAAATATAACAAAAGATTAACAATAAAAATTACCATACCTCACCTAGTACACGAGGCAGAACAGCCGACGCAACATCCAGTAGCAGGCGTGATGATGGCTGGTAAGACAATTAATTATTAACATAATGAGCATAGCAATAACATACAAACATAAAGTGCAAATGGATACAGGAAACAGGGATACGGATATCTACGGATCTGTGGGGAGAGGTACTAGTTTCACCACCGGTCTAGTAAACACCCCCTGTTTGGTACTAACTTTAGCTACCCGTACCACCTTATCGGTTCCTGGATACACCTCAATAATTCTTCCTAATGGCCACGATAGCGGGGGCGCGTCATTAACCTTGACGATAACCATGGTACCAACTTCGAGATTGGTATCAGCCTTCGTCCACCTACCACGAGCTTGGAGGGTGTTCAAATACTCTCGAGACCAACGTCGCCAAAAGAACTGGAAAGACTGCTGGAGGAGCTTCCAGCGAGTCTGCAGTCCCACTTGTGCACTGGTACTAACAGGTTCTGGGATTGACAACAGAGGACGACCAATCAAAAAGTGACCGGGCGTCAAACATTCTAAATCATTTGGGTCGGATGATGCTGGTACTAGGGGACGCGAATTCAAGGCAGCCTCTACCCTACACAACACCGTTGTGAACTCTTCCAAGGTCCAAATTTGGGAATCCATTGCACGAACAAGCAATGACTTCGCCGACTTAACGGCGGCTTCCCAAATTCCTCCAAAATGGGGAGCACCAGGAGGGTTGAAATGCCATTCGCACGCTATATGACCTGACAACTGATCTCTACTATCCGGATTGTTGACCAAAAGACGCAGCTGCCTCGCCGCACCAACAAAATTGGTGCCACAATCAGAATAGATGGACGACGGTAGGCCACGGCGAGCAACGAATCTATCTAGAGTCAACAAGAAGGCCTCAGTCGAGAGAGCAGACACTGGTTCTAGGTGCACCGCTTTGGTGGTCATACAGACAAAAACCGCAATGTAAACCTTTACGATGCGCGCCTTTCGCAGACTGAGTTCCTTCATCTGTAAGGGACCCGCGTAATCTATGCCGACTATTGAAAACGGATGAGCTTCTCGGACCCGGAATCCTGGCAGAGCAGCCATGATGGGTTGGGGATGATTAGCCGACATTTTCGCACATAACACGCATTTGCGAATCACCCGATGAACTATCAGGCGAACGCCGATGACCCAAAATCGCTGCTGAACGAGAGCGATGAGCAACCGCGGTCGAGCGTGACATGCATAAAGATGCCAATGACGTGTAATCAGAACCGCTAAGTGAGACTCTTTCGGGACTAGCATAGGATGCTTTCTTTTCTCCGACCAATTGGAGTTCTGCATCCGTCCGCCAACGCGGATTATGCCGTCTGAATCCAAGAACGGGCACAGGCGGGCTAACGCCTTGGACTGGACCGGGCTCCCCCGACGCAGGCCAACTACTAGCTGACTCAAATAGCATTCCTGAGCGCTCCTAACGATCACGAGCATAGCCTCATCCAATTCAGATTGTTTCAAAAACCCTAACTCAACCTTTCTCTTTTGACACAACCGAATGAACCGACGTACCTGAGCTACTACGCGGATCATCTGATGAAAGGAGGAGAACCGAATAAACCATTCGACCGGAGGATCTTCACGAGTCAATAAACACACTGGTTTTACTTCCGGCAGCTCTTCCAATTGTAACTGTGGGATTTCCTGAGACCAAGCTTCGACTGGAGATTGCAAGAAGGTCGGACCCCGCCAATAGAGCTTGCATCGCTTAAGCTCGTCAGGAAGGAGACCTCGAGACGCGCAGTCAGCCGGATTATCCTCGGAACGCACATGTTGCCAGCAGCAACCAGGTACTGCGGACTAGATCTGAAATATCCGGTTCGACACGAACGTCTTGAACGACGTATGCGGGATGTTCAACCACGATAAAACTATGGACGAATCAGACCACGCGAAGACATCAGAAATTCCCAACTGGAACTCCAAAATGCGCTTGAGCCTGGCCAACCATGATGCAAGGAGCAATGCACCATTTAACTCCAGTCGTGGTATCGTCATGGTCTTCATTGGGGCTAGCTTGGTTTTAGCACCCAGGAGGTATGTGGCCGTAGCTCCGGACGGATCAGTCACGCGGAGATCCTCTACAGCCGCATATCCCTTCTCGGAAGCATCACAGAAACCACAGAGAACGTAACTACAACCAGTGTAGCAACCGATGTAGCGTGGGATTTGGATATCCACCAGCCTTAATTTCCACTACTAACGATCGGATCTCAACATCCAACCCTACTGGAAACTCTGTCAGCAAATTCAAATTAGATAGGATTGACAACAAATCATTATTCTCTACCTCAAAACTGGCCCACAATGCATCCAGGTCCTGAATAGCAACAGCTAACTGAGGCCGAACAGCCTGGTTAGTTGCTAAACTAGTAGCCAGTTGATGAATATGGCGAATCCTGGCCACTACACCATCTCGACGCAGTATCGTTCGCTCCTTGGCTCGAGCATCCCGTTCTACGTCCTTTATGTTACTAATACACTAGTATGCACAGGTGAGCCTAACCACAGTAATCAATGAAAGCAGAATATGATTAGTTGATGAACGTCAATATGATACAGAACAGATCAAATGCAAGAGCACGAGCAAGCTCAACCAATTAAAATAATCAATATGAAGTCACACAATGCAAAACGTTGAGCAACAATGCCAAATGATAATGATTAAGCAGTAGCAATTAAATTGGTTACTTAAAAGTCAGAAGACTTAATTGATATAGGCAACACCTATGCAGTCATCAACCTACACTAACTATACAGCTGATAAAATACAATCACGGATCAGATGATGAACAACGTCAAACAATAAACAAATCAACTAATAAAAATATAATATGAACGTTGGTGTAGGCAATAACTAGACAAGCAACTAATTAAACGCTAGTTCCCACTCAATATAACAACTAATGACAGTTAAGACAAATTAAAATACTCAGGGAGCACCTACTATTATAATTTAATCAAAACCCAGGTGTGACCGAACAATGCAATACTAGTTATAATAATTAAATTGATTATAATAACTATGAACTAGAGAAATAAACAATTATGTAAAATATAACCCTTAAACCTCAGTTGAGCAACCCTAAAGAGGATAATATAATACAAACAATAAAGTAATAATATTATTATATAAAGTTATAGTACAGTACCTGAACAATGGCACGACCCACGACGCACGCCTAAATCTTATGCTATACAAATATATAATAAATATAATAACTAGGTGAAAGTGCTACTGTTAAGACTCAACTGTCAACAGCAGACAATAAAATAATAATAACCAACCCAATTAATTAAATAAACTATAATCATTAAGATAGGTGTTCACTAGACCAGCAGCCAGTAAGCAAGAACCTATAGCTAGGTATACCCAATATTACAAAACAATAAATAAATTCAACCCAGGGAGCACCGGTATAATAACATTATTTATCTAATAATTATTGTAATAGGTAATTAAAGTAAATTTAAATTAATTAATTATAATAACAACCTAACCGCACGAACACGGATACAGTGAATATAACTCAACACTAAAATAATAAGTTTAATTATCATAAATAATGTAACACTAACTGAGCAGTCGGTTGAGTTAAATTCTTATACCTATATTCTACTGAAAAGTACCCACACTATATATTATATTAATATTGAGACCCCATAATCACAAATATAATATAATAATCAGCAAAGCTAATAATCTTAATAGCTAAGAGCACTAAGTAGGTAGGAATTAGGAAAGGGATAAATAAATGTATACACTTTAAACTCATATGCTATAGCTACAAACAAAATGCACTACTCACATGTATCCTGAGTACCAGATCTGTTGATGGACCAATCAACCACGCTCTGCTACCAAATGTTTATGCCGACGATCCTGCCTAGCGGTTGTCGTCTGACATACGGTTCTCAGGACGATTGTGGAGTAAGGCAATTTATAAAGCGATTAAATAATAACAATAATTTCTGACTATCAGACGCATGTATTGTTCCACATGAGCAGTAGGTAATTAATTATGAAACAATATTACAATATTAATACAGGGGGGGAAACGGGGATCACCGACTGAGCTGCCTCCCTGGCTGGTGTCTTGAGCTGATGGACTGTAGATGCTGAGCTGCTGAACTGGATCACGGGTGCGAGCGGATGCCCCGTTGTGTCGTGGAGCAACGAGCGGTCGGCTGCGCACGTGGACGCGAAGTATATGAAGTAGATAAAACTACACGGAGCTGGTGGTTATGAGCTTTACGATTCACAATCGAATCACAGACTGGACAACGACAGTCAATAGAATGAGCAACACGAGCTGAACGGCCGAACAACCACGATGTGTAAAAAACTATTGAACACGTTTTCCGGAGCACTTCCAAACGGGGAAAAATGGCTGACGGACGAGCGAGTAGAGCAAACGCAAACACGGAGCTGTGGTGTACTCGTTGAACACGAAAAGTGACGAGAGTGACGCGGACGACCGAGCTCGCCTGCGCCGAGCGCCGGTAACGGTCACCGGTAGTGTTGCCAACATTGCGGCTGCTGGCGCGCAGCGCCCACGAACATGGTTACTGATTACCTATTCGATTACCGTGGTGGTCAACACAGCGCGACCACCGACGGCGGCAGCTTCTTATCAAACGGATCGAACATACTCCCCCTTGCAAGTACAGCGAACTTGCAACAGACTTCGATCAATCCTGATATAGGTGGCCGAGCAAGTGACCACTTGAACAGAGCAGTTGAGCTGTTGAACGGAGCAGTTGAACGGAGCAGATGAGCAGAATGAACGGAGCAGTTGAGCAGTTGAACGGAGCAGTTGAATGAGCGGTTGAGCAGTTGGACGGAGCAGTTGAATGAGCAGTTGAGCAGTTGAACGGATGAACGGAGCAGTTGAGCAGCCCAGAGCGATGATCGGGTTTTTTTTTACAAAGGGACAACATCATTAACAGTCTTTTTTTTTTGCAAAGAAATAAATTAATTTAATAACATTAACAATGGCTAGAGCAATAGCTGAACTAGCATTACAATATTTAATAGGAACAAAAGTTAATTAATATCACAAACAAGTCTTTAGATACATTTTTTTTTTTAAAATATTATAACAGCTTAATACCTGAAAATATAACAAAAGATTAACAATAAAAATTACCATACCTCACCTAGTACACGAGGCAGAACAGCCGACGCAACATCCAGTAGCAGGCGTGATGATGGCTGGTAAGACAATTAATTATTAACATAATGAGCATAGCAATAACATACAAACATAAAGTGCAAATGGATACAGGAAACAGGGATACGGATATCTACGGATCTGTGGGGAGAGGTACTAGTTTCACCACCGGTCTAGTAAACACCCCCTGTTTGGTAATAACTTTAGCTACCCGTACCACCTTATCGGTTCCTGGATACACCTCAATAATTCTTCCTAATGGCCACGATAGCGGGGGCGCGTCATTAACCTTGACGATAACCATGGTACCAACTTCGAGATTGGTATCAGCCTTCGTCCACCTACCACGAGCTTGGAGGGTGTTCAAATACTCTCGAGACCAACGTCGCCAAAAGAACTGGAAAGACTGCTGGAGGAGCTTCCAGCGAGTCTGCAGTCCCACTTGTGCACTGGTACTAACAGGTTCTGGGATTGACAACAGAGGACGACCAATCAAAAAGTGACCGGGCGTCAAACATTCTAAATCATTTGGGTCGGATGATGCTGGTACTAGGGGACGCGAATTCAAGGCAGCCTCTACCCTACACAACACCGTTGTGAACTCTTCCAAGGTCCAAATTTGGGAATCCATTGCACGAACAAGCAATGACTTCGCCGACTTAACGGCGGCTTCCCAAATTCCTCCAAAATGGGGAGCACCAGGAGGGTTGAAATGCCATTCGCACGCTATATGACCTGACAACTGATCTCTACTATCCGGATTGTTGACCAAAAGACGCAGCTGCCTCGCCGCACCAACAAAATTGGTGCCACAATCAGAATAGATGGACGACGGTAGGCCACGGCGAGCAACGAATCTATCTAGAGTCA
Source organism: Acyrthosiphon pisum (assembly GCF_005508785.2). Taxonomy (NCBI): domain Eukaryota; kingdom Metazoa; phylum Arthropoda; class Insecta; order Hemiptera; family Aphididae; genus Acyrthosiphon; species Acyrthosiphon pisum. The sequence goes on from NC_042494.1 coordinate 9,355,541, forward strand.
ACAAGAAGGCCTCAGTCGAGAGAGCAGACACTGGTTCTAGGTGCACCGCTTTGGTGGTCATACAGATAAAAACCGCAATGTAAACCTTTACGATGCGCGCCTTTCGCAGACTGAGTTCCTTCATCTGTAAGGGACCCGCGTAATCTATGCCGACTATTGAAAACGGATGAGCTTCTCGGACCCGGAATCCTGGCAGAGCAGCCATGATGGGTTGGGGATGATTAGCCGACATTTTCGCACATAACACGCATTTGCGAATCACCCGATGAACTATCAGGCGAACGCCGATGACCCAAAATCGCTGCTGAACGAGAGCGATGAGCAACCGCGGTCGAGCGTGACATGCATAAAGATGCCAATGACGTGTAATCAGAACCGCTAAGTGAGACTCTTTCGGGACTAGCATAGGATGCTTTCTTCTCTCCGACCAATTGGAGTTCTGCATCCGTCCGCCAACGCGGATTATGCCGTCTGAATCCAAGAACGGGCACAGGCGGGCTAACGCCTTGGACTGGACCGGGCTCCCCCGACGCAGGCCAACTACTAGCTGACTCAAATAGCATTCCTGAGCGCTCCTAACGATCACGAGCATAGCCTCATCCAATTCAGATTGTTTCAAAAACCCTAACTCAACCTTTCTCTTTTGACACAACCGAATGAACCGACGTACCTGAGCTACTACGCGGATCATCTGATGAAAGGAGGAGAACCGAATAAACCATTCGACTGGAGGATCTTCACGAGTCAATAAACACACTGGTTTTACTTCCGGCAGCTCTTCCAATTGTAACTGTGGGATTTCCTGAGACCAAGCTTCGACTGGAGATTGCAAGAAGGTCGGACCCCGCCAATAGAGCTTGCATCGCTTAAGCTCGTCAGGAAGGAGACCTCGAGATGCGCAGTCAGCCGGATTATCCTCGGAACGCACATGTTGCCAGCAGCAACCAGGTACTGCGGACTGGATCTGAAATATCCGGTTCGACACGAACGTCTTGAACGACGTATGCGGGATGTTCAACCACGATAAAACTATGGACGAATCAGACCACGCGAAGACATCAGAATTTCCCAACTGGAACTCCAAAATGCGCTTGAGTCTGGCCAACCATGATGCAAGGAGCAATGCACCACTTAACTCCAGTCGTGGTATCGTCATGGTCTTCATTGGGGCTAGCTTGGTTTTAGCACCCAGGAGATATGTGGCCGTAGCTCCGGACGGATCAGTCACGCGGAGATACGCTACAGCCGCATATCCCTTCTCGGAAGCATCACAGAAACCACAGAGAACGTAACTACAACCAGTGTAGCAACCGATGTAGCGTGGGATTTGGATATCCACCAGCCAACCCAGTGAATGGTAGAAGCGGGTCCAATCATCCGCGATATCCGACGGGATCCGACTGTCCCAATCAACCTGCGCGAGCCACAGGCGTTGCATAATCGTCTTTGCATAGAATATAGTTGGCGACAGCATACCTAGCGGATCAAAAATCCTGGCGATCATGGACAGAACACCTCGCTTTGTGAGAACCAATTTAAAATTGTTGACGGCGAAGGAAAAATAGTCCAGATCATGGTTCCACAACATGCCTAACACATGCGTGGCATTATTTTGTTCGAACGATAACGGACTTCCAGAACGATCTTCCGGATGCAGATGGTCCAGCAACTCAGGAGTGTTGCTAGCCCATTTCCGTAGTTGCAGGCCGGATCTGGCGAGAATCTTGATCAGGTTGGACTGCAACGCTTTGGCAGCTTCCAATGACTCCGCGCCAACACATATATCATCCATGTACGTTTGGTTGTACAACGCTCCCTTCACGTCTGGCTGATCTGCGCATTCCGTGTCGGCGATGTAGCGGAGAACCCTCAGAGCTAAATAGGGAGCACTATTTACCCCATATGTGACGGTGTTCAGGGTATACTCTTTGACAGCGACTTGAGGTGATTCGCGCCACAGGATGTACTGATATCCTCGATATTGCGGCAGTACCTCAATCTGTCGATACATCTTACAAATGTCCGTTGTGAATGCCACCTTATTCACCCTGAACCCAACCAAGACATCAACAATGTCTTGTTGCAACTTTGGTCCTACTAGCAAACACTGGTTGAGGGATATTCCCGAGTGACACTTCGCCGAAGCATCGAACACTACTCGAAGCTTGACATCATCCCCTTCAACCTTCTGGACCGCATGATGCGGGATATAATACTGTCCGACACCCTCTGCCCGGGTCATATGACCGAGTTCCTCATACTCGGACATGAACTTGCGGTAGGCTGCATATAAGATGTTATCTGCCGCCAACTTCCGCTCTAGCTGCAGAAACCGATTGAGGGCTACCTGCCGAGAACCCGGAAAGGACTTCACTGGTTGACCTGAGCGAAAAGGAAGTGGCACAGAAAATCGGCCCCGCGAATCCCTGTTGACTTCCGAGTGGAACAACTCTTCACACAGACCATCTTCCGTGAACTGCTGCGGAGCCGCGTCCGGTTCCTCTACCAACCAGAATCTTTCCATGAGAGCTTCCAATGAAGACACCAAGGACACCAACATCGACTGAGCTCCAATGTCTGGATGTTCTTGTACCGGACCAATCAGGACCCAACCGAAGACCGAGCTGTACACTGAAGGGAATCCTGGGCCTAACGAACTGCTTTTGTCATTCCAGACTTGTGGAAAGATGTCGGCGCCGATGAGCATATCGACGGGAGCAGGTTTGTCGAAACTCGGATCTGCCAGAGTCAAGTGGCTACACCTAGCCCGGACCTGAGCTGGTAATTGCCGAGCTGGCATGTCGGTAGTGATCGAAGACAGCACCCAAGGTTTGACACTTATTGACGGCGTAGGGCGATTTCGCGGCTGGATCGTCAGCTGAACAACGCCATGTACATCCGGTACCCTTTGACCAGACAGTCCTGTGACGGGCACTGTCCAACGCGATGGTTTGAGTCCCAAACGCTCACAGCAGTTTGATGTTATCGCGCTTATCTGTGAAGCCGAATCGATTAGCGCACGTATAGTGCGGCAACTCCCCACTGTATCTTGTACTTGGACCAGAGCTGTCCCTAGTAGCACCGTTGGGGATTGTTGCCGACCAAGCATGGCAGCTGGAGCACTGACAGTCTTCGGATCCGAGTCACGATGTAGTAATGCATGATGACGGCGCTTACATGTGGCACATGATGACGGACACTTGTATGACATATGACCTTCACCAAAGCAAACCATGCACAGACGATGAGTGCATACGACCTTATATCGTTCATCGACAGACAAGGCCTTGAATTTTGAACAGTCGTCCAACTGGTGAGCACCAGAACACGAGAAGCACTTCGTGGAGGATGACCTTGCTTGCGTCGTTTTGGACGATGTAGGTTTGGCAGCTGCTGACGGCTTAGCAGCTACTAAAGTTGTCTTGGTATCTCGCCGGAAACCAGGTTTCTTGGTACTGGCCGATTTGGACGAACTTCCTGACGGCTGTACACCAGCATTCTCGATAACCTGGATCCTTGCCTTGACAAACTTGATTACACTCTGGATCGATGGATACTCTTCAGTATTCTCAGACTCGAACTGACGTCTAGAAAATGTAGGTAAGCACCGAGCGGCCAATGAAAACAACAAGAACGACGCTAAATCTGGAATCTGAAGCGATTCCAAGATCGCAATATTTTCATCAAACACCGACAGGAACTTCTGCAGAGCAGCATGATTCTCCGAACTTGCGACAGGGGCGTTTATCAATTTGTCAATGATTGACGACGCCAACTTGCGCGGTTTGTCATAGCGTTCGGTCAACGCATCCCATGCGAGGGTGAAAGACTCGTTCGAAATAGAAAACCCTTTGATCACTTCCTGAGGATCAGGGTGAAGACACCCGACCAAATAATAAAACTTGGTTACATCAAGAATCTTGTCATTATTGGCCACCAAATTTCCGAATAAGTCCCTAAAGGCTGGCCAATTCTGGCAGTCACCGTCGAAATATGGTATGGGGATTTCAGGTAGTCTCATGGGTGCCAAAGGTGAAGGCGCATATGATGCTGGACAATCTTTGGACGACCCAGCAGAAGTACTCGAATTGTCACCAGTGGTCTCATACGTCACTCGCTGAACGGTACCAACGCTCACACCTAAAGCCGATTGCGCTTCATTCCACACAGCCTTAATTTCCACTACTAACGAACGGATCTCAACATCCAACCCTACTGGAAACTCTGTCAGCAAATTCAAATTAGATAGGATTGACAACAAATCATTATTTTCTACCTCAAAACTGGCCCACAATGCATCCAGGTCCTGAATAGCAACAGCTAACTGAGGCCGAACAGCCTGGTTAGTTGCTAAACTAGTAGCCAGTTGATGAATATGGCGAATCCTGGCCACGACACCATCTCGACGCAGTATCGTTCGCTCCTTGGCTCGAGTATCCCGTTCTACGTCACCCATGTTACTAATACACTAGTATGCACAGGTGAGCCTAACCACAGTAATCAATCAAAGCAGAATATGATTAGTTGTTGAACGTCAATATGATACAGAACAGATCAAATGCAAGAGCACGAGCAAGCTCAACCAATTAAAATAATCAATATGAAGTCACACAATGCAAAACGTTGAGCAACGATGCCAAATGATAATGATTAAGCAGTAGCAATTAAATTGGTTACTTAAAAGTCAGAAGACTTAATTGATATAGGCAACACCTATGCAATCATCAACCTACACTAACTATACAGCTGATAAAATACAATCACGGATCAGATGATGAACAACGTCAAACAATAAACAAATCAACTAATAAAAATATAATATGAACGTTGGTGTAGGCAATAACTAGACAAGCAACTAATTAAACGCTAGCTCCTACTCAATATAACAACTAATGACAGTTAAGACAAATTAAAATACTCAGGGAGCACCTACTATTATAATTTAATCAAAACCCAGGTGTGACCGAACAATGCAATACTAGTTATAATAATTAAATTGATTATAATAACTATGAACTAGAGAAATAAACAATTATGTAAAATATAACCCTTAAACCTCAGTTGAGCAACCCTAAAGAGGATAATATAATACAAACAATAAAGTAATAATATTATTATATAAAGTTATAGTACAGTACCTGAGCAATGGCACGACCCACGACGCACACCTAAATCTTATGCTATACAAATATATAATAAATATAATAACTAGGTGAAAGTGCTACTGTTAAGACTCAACTGTCAACAGCAGACAATAAAATAATAATAACCAACCCAATTAATTAAATAAACTATAATCATTAAGATAGGTGTTCACTAGACCAGCAGCCAGTAAGCAAGAACCTATAGCTAGGTATACCCAATATTACAAAACAATAAATAAATTCAACCCAGGGAGCACCGGTATAATAACATAATTTATCTAATAATTATTGTAATAAGTAATTAAAGTAAATTTAAATTAATTAATTATAATAACAACCTAACCGCACGAACACGGATACAGTGAATATAACTCAACACTAAAATAATAAGTTTAATTATTATAAATAATGTAACACTAACTGAGCAGTCGGTTGAGTTAAATTCTTATACCTATATTCTACTGACAAGTACCCACACTATATATTATATTATATTAATATTGAGACCCCATAATCACAAATATAATATAATAATCAGCAAAGCTAATAATCTTAATAGCTAAGAGCACTAAGTAGGTAGGAATTAGGAAAGGGATAAATAAATGTATACACTTTAAACTCATATGCTATAGCTACAAACAAAATGCACTACTCACATGTATCCTGAGTACCAGATCTGTTGATGGACCAATCAACCGACGCTCTGCTACCAAATGTTTATGCCGACGATCCTGACTCGCGGTTGTCGTCTGACATACGGTTCTCGGGACGATTGTGGAGTAAGGCAATTTATAAAGCAATTAAATAATAACAATAATTTCTGACTATCAGACGCATGTATTGTTCCACATGAGCAGTAGGTAATTAATTATGAAACAATATTACAATATTAATACAGGGGGGGAAACGGGGATCACCGACTGAGCTGCCTCCCTGGCTGGTGTCTTGAGCGGATGGACTGTAGATGCTGAGCTGCTGTACTGACGTTGCGGAGCTGCTGGATCGGAACACGGGTACGAGCGTATACACCGTCGTGTTATGGAGCTATGCGCGTTCTACTGCGAACACGTGGACGCGTAATATTACCCGACGTAAAGCTACTCGGAGATGGGTATTACGAACTTCACAATGCAGATATTGGACCACAGACTGGACGAGTTTTCAGTCAATAAATGGTTACCCACACGAAAATGGCTACTCGGCGAACACAGAGCGGAGGTGATAAATCACGATTTTTCACAGCACTTCCAAACGGGAAAAATGGCCGACGAGCGAGCGAGTAGAGCAGACGCAAGACACGGAGCTGTGTTGAACTCGTTGAACACGAAGAGTGACGAGAGTGACGCGGACGACCGAGCTCGCCTGCGCCGAGCGCCGGTAACGGTCACCGGTAGTGTTGCCAACATTGCGGCTGCTGGCGCGCAGCGCCCACGAACATGGTTACTCATTACCTATTCGATTACCGTGGTGGTCAACACAGCGCGACCACCGACGGCGGCCGCTTCTTATCAAACGGATCGAACATACTCCCCCTTGCAAGTACAGCGAACTTGCAACAGACTTCGATCAATCCTGATATAGGTGGCCGAGCAAGTGACCACTTGAACAGAGCAGTTGAGCTGTTGAACGGAGCAGTTGAATGAGCAGTTGAGCAGTTGGACGGAGCAGTTGAGCAGTTGGACGGAGCGGTTGAGCAGTTGGACGGAGCAGTTGAGCAGAATGAACGGAGCAGTTGAGCAGAATGAACGGAGCAGAATGAACGGAGCAGTTGAGCAGTTGAATGAGTGGTTGAGCAGTTGAACGGATGAACGGAGCAGTTGAGCAGCCCAGAGCGATGATCGGGTTTTTTTTACAAAGGGGCAACATCATTAACAGTCTTTTTTTTTGCAAAGAAATAAATTAATTTAATAACATTAACAATGGCTAGAGCAATAGCTGAACTAGCATTACAATATTTAATAGGAACAAAAGTTAATTAATATCACAAACAAGTCTTTAGATACATTTTTTTTTTTTTAAATATTATAACAGCTTAATACCTGAAAATATAACAAAAGATTAACAATAAAAATTACCATACCTCACCTAGTACACGAGGCAGAACAGCCGACGCAACATCCAGTAGCAGGCGTGATGATGGCTGGTAAGACAATTAATTATTAACATAATGAGCATAGCAATAACATACAAACATAAAGTGCAAATGGATACAGGAAACAGGGATACGGATATCTACGGATCTGTGGGGAGAGGTACTAGTTTCACCACCGGTCTAGTAAACACCCCCTGTTTGGTAATAACTTTAGCTACCCGTACCACCTTATCGGTTCCTGGATACACCTCAATAATTCTTCCTAATGGCCACGATAGCGGGGGCGCGTCATTAACCTTGACGATAACCATGGTACCAACTTCGAGATTGGTATCAGCCTTCGTCCACCTACCACGAGCTTGGAGGGTGTTCAAATACTCTCGAGACCAACGTCGCCAAAAGAACTGGAAAGACTGCTGGAGGAGCTTCCAGCGAGTCTGCAGTCCCACTTGTGCACTGGTACTAACAGGTTCTGGGATTGACAACAGAGGACGACCAATCAAAAAGTGACCGGGCGTCAAACATTCTAAATCATTTGGGTCGGATGATGCTGGTACTAGGGGACGCGAATTCAAGGCAGCCTCTACCCGACACAACACCGTTGTGAACTCTTCCAAGGTCCAAATTTGGGAATCCATTGCACGAACAAGCAATGACTTCGCCGACTTAACGGCGGCTTCCCAAATTCCTCCAAAATGGGGAGCACCAGGAGGGTTGAAATGCCATTCGCACGCTATATGACCTGACAACTGATCTCTACTATCCGGATTGTTGACCAAAAGACGCAGCTGCCTCGCCGCACCAACAAAATTGGTGCCACAATCAGAATAGATGGACGACGGTAGGCCACGGCGAGCAACGAATCTATCTAGAGTCAACAAGAAGGCCTCAGTCGAGAGAGCAGACACTGGTTCTAGGTGCACCGCTTTGGTGGTCATACAGACAAAAACCGCAATGTAAACCTTTACGATGCGCGCCTTTCGCAGACTGAGTTCCTTCATCTGTAAGGGACCCGCGTAATCTATGCCGACTATTGAAAACGGATGAGCTTCTCGGACCCGGAATCCTGGCAGAGCAGCCATGATGGGTTGGGGATGATTAGCCGACATTTTCGCACATAACACGCATTTGCAAATCACCCGATGAACTATCAGGTGAACGCCGATGACCCAAAATCGCTGCTGAACGAGAGCGATGAGCAACCGCGGACGAGCGTGACATGCATAAAGATGCCAATGACGTGTAATCAGAACCGCTAAGTGAGACTCTTTCGGGACTAGCATAGGATGCTTTCTTCTCTCCGACCAATTGGAGTTCTGCATCCGTCCGCCAACGCGGATTATGCCGTCGGAATCCAAGAACGGGCACAGGCGGGCAAACGCCTTGGACTGGACCGGGCTCCCCCGACGCAGGCCAACTACTAGCTGACTCAAATAGCATTCCTGAGCGCTCCTAACGATCACGAGCATAGCCTCATCCAATTCAGATTGTTTCAAAAACCCTAACTCAACCTTTCTCTTTTGACACAACCGAATGAACCGACGTACCTGAGCTACTACGCGGATCATCTGATGAAAGGAGGAGAACCGAATAAACCATTCGACCGGAGGATCTTCACGAGTCAATAAACACACTGGTTTTACTTCCGGCAGCTCTTCCAATTGTAACTGTGGGATTTCCTGAGACCAAGCTTCGACTGGAGATTGCAAGAAGGTCGGACCCCGCCAATAGAGCTTGCATCGCTAAAGCTCGTCAGGAAGGAGACCTCGAGACGCGCAGTCAGCCGGATTATCCTCGGAACGCACATGTTGCCAGCAGCAACCAGGTACTGCGGACTGGATCTGAAATATCCGGTTCGACACGAACGTCTTGAACGACGTATGCGGGATGTTCAACCACGATAAAACTATGGACGAATCAGACCACGCGAAGACATCAGAAATTCCCAACTGGAACTCCAAAATGCGCTTGAGCCTGGCCAACCATGATGCAAGGAGCAATGCACCACTTAACTCCAGTCGTGGTATCGTCATGGTCTTCATTGGGGCTAGCTTGGTCTTAGCACCCAGGAGGTATGTGGCCGTAGCTCCGGACTGATCAGTCACGCGGAGATACGCTACAGCCGCATATCCTTTCTCGGAAGCATCACAGAAACCACAGAGAACGTAACTACAACCAGTGTAGCAACCGATGTAGCGTGGAATTTGGATATCCACCAGCCTTAATTTCCACTACTAACGAACGGATCTCAACATCCAACCCTACTGGAAACTCTGTCAGCAAATTCAAATTAGATAGGATTGACAACAAATCATTATTCTCTACCTCAAAACTGGCCCACAATGCATCCAGGTCCTGAATAGCAACAGCTAACTGAGGCCGAACAGCCTGGTTAGTTGCTAAACTAGTAGCCAGTTGATGAATATGGCGAATCCTGGCCACTACACCATCTCGACGCAGTATCGTTCGCTCCTTGGCTCGAGTATCCCGTTCTACGTCACCCATGTTACTAATACACTAGTATGCACAGGTGAGCCTAACCACAGTAATCAATGAAAGCAGAATATGATTAGTTGTTGAACGTCAATATGATACAGAACAGATCAAATGTAAGAGCACGAGCAAGCTCAACCAATTAAAATAATCAATATGAAGTCACACAATGCAAAACGTTGAGCAACGATGCCAAATGATAATGATTAAGCAGTAGCAATTAAATTGGTTACTTAAAAGTCAGAAGACTTAATTGATATAGGCAACACCTATGCAATCATCAACCTACACTAACTATACAGCTGATAAAATACAATCACAGATCAGATGATGAACAACGTCAAACAATAAACAAATCAACTAATAAAATATAATATGAACGTTGGTGTAGGCAATAACTAGACAAGCAACTCATTAAACGCTAGCTCCCACTCAATATAACAACTAATGACAGATAAGACCAATTAAAATACTCAGGGAGCACCTACTATTATAATTTAATCAAAACCCAGGTGTGACCGAACAATGCAATACTAGTTATAATAATTAAATTGATTATAATAACTATGAACTAGAGAAATAAACAATTATGTAAAATATAACCCTTAAACCTCAGTTGAGCAACCCTAAAGAGGATAATATAATACAAACAATAAAGTAATAATATTATTATATAAAGTTATAGTACAGTACCTGAGCAATGGCACGACCCACGACGCACACCTAAATCTTATGCTATACAAATATATAATAAATATAATAACTAGGTGAAAGTGCTACTGTTAAGACTCAACTGTCAACAGCAGACAATAAAATAATAATAACCAACCCAATTAATTAAATAAACTATAATCATTAAGATAGGTGTTCACTAGACCAGCAGCCAGTAAGCAAGAACCTATAGCTAGGTATACCCAATATTACAAAACAATCAATAAATTCAACCCAGGGAGCACCGGTATAATAACATAATTTATCTAATAATTATTGTAATAGGTAATTAAAGTAAATTTAAATTAATTAATTATAATAACAACCTAACCGCACGAACACGGATACAGTGAATATAACTCAACACTAAAATAATAAGTTTAATTATTATAAATAATGTAACACTAACTGAGCAGTCGGTTGAGTTAAATTCTTATACCTATATTCTACTGACAAGTACCCACACTATATATTATATTAATATTGAGACCCCATAATCACAAATATAATATAATAATCAGCAAAGCTAATAATCTTAATAGCTAAGAGCACTAAGTAGGTAGGAATTAGGAAAGGGATAAATAAATTTATACACTTTTTAAACTCATATGCTATAGCTACAAACAAAATGCACTACTCACATGTATCCTGAGTACCAGATCTGTTGATGGACCAATCAACCACGCTCTGCTACCAAATATTTATGCCGACGATCCTGACTCGCGGTTGTCGTCTGACACACGGTTCTCAGGACGATTGTGGAGTAAGGCAATTTATAAAGCAATTAAATAATAACAAGAATTTCTGACTATCAGACGCATGTATTGTTCCACATGAGCAGTAGGTAATTAATTATGAAACAATATTTCAATATTAATACAGGGGGGAAACGGGGATCACCGACTGAGCTGCCTCCCTGGCTGGTGTCTTGAGCTGATGGACTGTAGATGCTGAGCTGCTGAACTGGACCACGGGTGCAAGCGGATGCCCCGTTGTGTCGTGGAGCAACGAGCGGTCGGCTGCGCACGTGGACGCGAAGTATATGAGAGTAGGTAAAACTACACGGAGCTTGGTGGTTATGAGCTTAACGATTCACAATCGAATCACAGACTGGACAATAGAATGAGCAACACGAGCTGAACGGCCGAACAACCACGATGTGTAAAAAACTATAGAACACGTTTTCCGGAGCACTTCCAAACGGGGAAAAATGGCTGACGGACGAGCGAGTAGAGCAAACGCAAACACGGAGCTGTGGTGTACTCGTTGAACACGAAAGGTGACGAGTGACGCGACGACCGAGCTCGCCTG
>NC_042494.1:9367341-9370136 GCF_005508785.2 Acyrthosiphon pisum
TAGTTGGTCCATTTGATATCAGAGAGTAGGTGTTAATTACACCATTAATTTTACTTTGTATTCCTATATACTCAATAATAGATATTGTTTTACCATGTATTTTAACTTCAACTTTAGTAAATAAATATGGAACAAAATTATCAATTAGTTGTATTTTTGAATCTTTAGGATATTCTTTTCCATCTTTTTGTAAATATCTACCATTTATATAAAAATTTGTTTTTCTAATATCCAGAAAATTATCCATGTTATTTATTTTAAAAATTGTATCTTTATTAGGCGTATTAAGTTGGGTGTTATTCGTAGATATCCAAGTTTTAGTTTGAACTCTTTCAATATAAGGATCATACTTTTTAAAAATATTATGCATTATTTATAATAGTAAAAATCAAAAAATAAAATTATAATAAAATTAATTTTATTATAATAAAACCATATAAAATAAAAAATAAAAAAAAATCTTTATTTCATATAGGTACCTATGCGACTTCATATATTTGGTCCATCGGGATCTGGTAAAACAGAGGTGTTGAGGAGTATAGTTCTAAATCATTGGACTAATATGAAAATTTATATATTTTTACAAAAAGTATCGATCAACCAGTTTATAATGAACTAATAGAAATATTTGAAGGTATACCTGAGATTTATTTTTATATCTCTGATACAGATATTATATTTGAAACATTTGGGATGATTTTCTAAGTAATACTATTTCTTTAAATGATTTTAAAAATTTATGTTCAGATTGTTGGAAAAATAAGTATGGATTTATAACAATTGACCTAATCAATAATCGTTTCTACTATAAAATTGAAAAATTAATATTTTTCATATAATAAATGACTGTTAAACAAAATCAAAAGAATTTAAGAAAAATAATAAAAAAAGTTACATTTACAGATCCACCAGAAGCACAAAACAATTTTAATGAAGGAACTAATTTAGAAAATGAACCTGAAAATATTAAAAAAATAATTCGTATTGAACAAAATTTAAAAAATCAGATTTATCACATTTTGAAAAAAAGTTAAATTATTTGATAAAATATAAATATGAAGATGAATATGATGTAAAAAAATTACAAGAAAAAGAATATTCACCAGCAAATCTAGAAAAAATTATTAATATTAAAAAAAATTTAAAAAGTAACCATAGAAAAAGAGTTATAGACGATAGACATTCAGCTGAAGAAAAAGTAAAAAATGTTGAACCAATATTATAAGGTTTATCAAAAGTTTAATCATGTATTAATAACGTTAAAGAGGTTGCTATTAAAACAGATAATGATATTCAAAAAATGTTAATACCTACAACTACTTATAAACCTCGTAATCCAGAGGTATTACGAATATTAAGTACAGATGATTATGAAAATGTTCAAACACCTAAAAATTCTCTGAGAATAATAAAAAATTCATCTCCTTTGTCTCCTAGTACCTATAACTAGTGCCTTAGTTGAAGCTGCAACTGCACTTTACAATAGTAATAATAATTCTAAACACAATAAAGCAGTTGAAAACGAAACAATTCGACATAATAAAGCAATGGAAAATAAAGGTTCTGGATTGAAGAAAAAAAAAACAAATCGAAAAAATGAATAATTTCAATAAATTTATAAAAAAATTGAAAAAAAAATATCTAAAAATTAAGTAATTTTGTGCTAAGTACTTAATTGAGCTAAGTAATTTTGATATAATACAATTTGGAAATAATATAAAAATATTCAGAGGTTGTTTCATGAGAGATGTATTACATCTTAAACCATGGTTAAATGAATGTGGAATATTAAATTTAAATAATTCTACTCAAGATGGATCACATTGGGGGGTTGCATGGAAAAAAATTTAAAAAAAAAAAAATTTATTTCGATTCATTTGGAAATCCTCCTCCTCCAGAACTTGTAAAATATTTAGGTGAAGATAACCTTAAGTATACAGATGATAAATTCCAAGATTATGACGATCCACCCATATGTAGACATTCGTGTTTAGAATTTATTAAAAGTTATAAAAAATTTATTTTAAATTTAATGATATAAAATGAATGACAATGATCTAATACATTGTTATAAATGTAAAATTAAAACAAAAAATATAAATGCAACTAAAATTCAAACAGTTAACGGTAGATGGAGAATTTCATTAAAATGTTTCATCTGTAAAACAAATAAAAGTAAATTTATAAAAAATCCTGTGATTGAACATAATATTCCCAATAAATCAATAATTTCAAATAAAAAATTAAATGATACAGATAAAATGATATTAGCTAAAGAACTTCATAAACCTATTAGAATAAGATTTTTTTTAGAATTAAGTTATAATGAGAAATTATTCAGATGAAAATGATGGTTATTCTTATATAATAACTGTTATAGATACGTTTTCAAAATTTTCTTGGGCTTTACCACTCAAAAAGAAAGATGAAATTAGTGTTTCAAAAACATTTGAAAAAATAATAAAACTAGCTGAATCACAAAATCATCAAGCACCAAAATTACTTCACGCAGATAAATGTTTGGAATTTGAAAATAAACATTTTAAAAAAGTTTTGCAAGAATATGAAATTAAAATGTATCACACCCAAAATGAATAAAAATCGTCAATTATTGAAAGATTTAATAGAACATTTAACGGGAAAATGAGATTACATTTTGAAGTTACAAATTCTAAAAAATGGATTAAAATTTTACAAAGTTTAATAGATGAATATAATTTCAAAGATATACATCGATCTATTGGTATGAAACCTTGTGAAGTAAATAAATCTAACGAAGATGTTGTTCTACACAA
>NC_042494.1:9370591-9375288 GCF_005508785.2 Acyrthosiphon pisum
ATTTAATAAAACATATAAAGGTATGCCAATTAATTAAAGAAAACAAAAAAATTATAATTATTTGAAATTAATGAAAAATGATATAAAAAAATATAGAAAAAAAGATAATGTATATGTTGAATTTTGTGCTATTGAATATCATGAAAATACTGAAATAGCTAAATATAATCTACATAAAATTCCAATTAATGGAAATATTATCATTATTGACCAAGGAGATGATTTTTTTGGAAATGGAAAGTCATATGTTTCCAATCTATTACATTCACCAACTTGGTTAGAACTTTGTAAAATAGCCAATGATCAAATTATTACTACAGGTGATTTTAATCATTGTTATCTAGAAGTTATTAAGATGATTTGATTTGATGACTTGATGATTTAGAAAATATTAAATATGTAAGTTTTTTATGGGATCTTAGTTAAAGGAAGTGATATCAATAATACTGACTATTGGCCGTTGGCCGAGCGGTCTAAGGCACCAGATTTAAGCTCTGTCTCCCCTTGGGATCTACATTCAGATTTATCTTTAGCACCAGAAAGACATTTAGATAACAAACAACTCCCAACAATTTTTAACAACTTTGTATGATAAGAAAAAATATATAATTTATCATGAAACACTAAAATTATATATTAATTTAGGTTTAAAGATAGATAAAATTCATAGAGTGTTAGAATTTAGTCAATATCTTTGGTTAAAACCCTATATTGATTTTAATACTAATCTTAGATCAGAAGCTAAGAATGAGTTTGAAAAAGAATATTTCAAATTAATGAACAATAGTGTTTATGGACGTACTATGATGAATGTTCGAAATCATGTTGATATAAGATTATGTTAAGATAATGTAGAGAAATTAATTGCAAAACCAAATTTTGATAAAAGAACAATTTTTACAGAGAATTTAGCTGCAATCCATATGAAAAGATGTCAAATATCTTTCAATCAACCAATATATATAGGGATGTGTGTTTTAGATTTATCTAAATTGTTAATGTATGATTTTTATTATAATATAATAAAGAAAATATTTTTTTGTTTATTGTACGTTGTTACTTGTTTAGTTTTTTTATGTTTCTGTTTTCTTCATTATTCATTCTAAAATAATAATTTTAAAAAAAATTTTAATATTTTACTTATTTTTGCTAGTTGTTATTAGTACTAACCTGAACAAAATCGCTATTGTTCGAAAATTGTTTCTAAACAGAATTTTAGTTAAATTTAGTGTTATGAATCTAGTTTAGCACCCACACGAATTTTTAAACTTTTTTGTCCGATACCTATGTATTATTACAACCATTTAAGAACGATGGTGCAAAGATTAATTTCCAGAAACCATTAGTTTTTATGGTGTATCCTTATGAAGTTCACGATTTTTTGGTGTTTTGGGCACACGTACAATGTTTATAATTTACAGTATTTAAGTATAACGAATTTTAATTTTTTTTTTTTTTTTTGAAACCTAGATAAATTAACGTTTTAAAAATTATTTTGAAAAAATACTTCTGAAACTCACTCTTAGAGGTTTTACATAATATGTCGAAGGATGTTTAGATGTTTATTTTCTGAGCAAGCGAAGAACCATACCAGATATATATGGAAATACCAAAAAAAATTTGCTATAATATTAAATTAAGTCTGACCACCAAATTCAGACTTCCCTATCGTTTTAAGCATGCTTAAATAAATAGGTACGTATTAAAACAAAATAAAATTGAAAAATTCGAGTAGAATTCCCCCCCTCCCCCGTGAGCAGCCACTGTGATGCATAATATTACTTAATGATAAATACATCTAATCATGTTCATGTAGCACAAAATATAAATGTATCAAGAAATTGCCTATACAGTACTCCTGCTTCACTGTATATTTCCCGGTTTTGAAATTCCTGTGTATTATTTTCCGGTATAAATATTTTCCTGATTTTTAAATATATTTTGGGGATAATGATGGCCCCTCCCAGTTCAATGGGCCCCGGAACCGTGCCCCCTTTGCCCCCCTTAATCCGGGCTTGTGGATAGGTATTAAACAGGTCGAACGTCTGTTTTGCTATACTGCAGCCACCGATGTGAATAACGGCCAGCAGAATCCCGCCCCCGCACCTCGGTCGAAGAACACCAGACGAGACGTCGTCAAAACGGAGGAGGGGTGCGTGAAAGAGCACATTGTGACGGGCCACGGGCGGTAAGTCGTCCTATACGACCTATGAGGTCAACTCCGCGAAACGACGAGATGTCAGGATTATGCAGGACGAAAACCACGGATTCCTCAAGCAAAAATATATAACCGCTGTCTTCGCTCGATCAGTGTCTTCAGCACTTGCGCGTCGTCGTCGTTGCGCACTAGCCGCTCGCCGCCAACCGTCACGATGGTCGTCACCCGCGAGCAAACGCGCAGTCGACTCTACTCATCCGCCCGTGGGCCGACTAGGAGTACGTATAGAGGTGACCAGTAGCCCCACTTCGCCATCACGTACCACTCCCCCGTGCTTATTGTGTCTCGTCTGGTGTTATTTTTTTCTCTTTTCTTTTTTCTTTATTAATTATTGTTTCTTTTGGCCTTTTTAATCATTTTAAAAATTCAAAATTGATGTGAGTACATATTTTAATTAAGTACATTTTTGGTTGTCAATCTTCTGGTATTATTTTTCTTTGTTTTCTATATTCTATTGACATTTTCAATTTTGTCATTTTCAGTGGGTAAATATTTCTAAATTTTATTGGTAAAAATTAAAATTTATTTTTTCACATTTTTGTTGTTTGCAACTATAAACACGTCTAAACACCAAATTTCGAAAAACTGTTTATTTAAATATATTTTTATAAAATGTGTTCACTGTTCATAATGTAATAAAGTTATTACTTATTAGTTATTATGTTAATATTGGGTTTTTTTTTTCATGTTAAGAAATATATTTTTAGTTTTATTTATTTCAACAGAATAATGTCTCTCATTGAACATGCTCGATCGTGAGCGTTAAGTGTTAACCAACAGTGTTCTTGTTAATGTAAGTAATTATTATTTGTTATAGTCTGCGTGTAGTTAATTTATAATTTTTTCTATCAATTAAGTAAAACTTGGTTGACACTGCAGTATTGCACTTGGGCCCAACCACTACAATATGTCATAAATCTATAAAAGCAAAATTCCAAGTTCGGATGTTCATAATCTATTATCATAAAATTCACTCGGTACAAAAAAAAAGTTTTGTGAGGCACTTAGCTTTGTTATCCGAATCTAGCTAAGCGTACACCCTTTATAACATACAGGTAGGTAGGTTTCGTGTACCCGTTTCGTGTATTTTTGAAGCAGAATATAAGAAGTTTTTATTTTTCATATTTTAACAATTTTAAATTTTGAGGTAATTTTTAAATTTTTTTTGTATTTTACAAATTTTGGAGCATTTTTTAGTTTTCGAATCTCCAAATTTGAATTTGAAATTTTATTTGAAAATGTGTAGTAAACATTTATCCTATATAAATGTTTTATAACGATGATTTTTTTTTTTTATTAATTAACCCGTGGCTACTTAGGCCATTGAGTAGTTTTTAACTGAGGGGGAGGGTGCTGTAGGGTTAAATACGTGTGTTTGTTAGTTCGGCAGATTTTTTAGTGGGCATCCGTACATTCGTAGTTAACCGCCATGCTCGGGTGGGGGATGGTGGCACTTCCTCCGGACACCGTGACATGCCCTAAGAAAAATGACGCCCGCAGCCGAGGTTTTGAACCGGCGTCGGTGCGCGTCGCAACTGACGCCTTAGTCCGCTTGGCCACTCCGTCCAACACATGATTTTTATATACATTTAACAAACTATATTTATGTACAGGTAAATAAATATATGATATAAATCTAGATATATAAAAAAATAAATAATTAATAATAATAATAATAATAATAATAATAATAACTTTATTTCGGGAACATTTCTATACATTTAGAATTTTACAAAGTAGGTATACCTACCTATTTTCTGACTCAACCTCTAAGTAAACTTGTTTTATGTTGGGTGAGTCTTAATAATATTACACTAAATATATATATTTTTTTAAAAACATGGTACTGGTTAATTAGTTGACTATATAGGTCAATAAACAATATAGTTTCGAACTATCGAATACTAACTATTCAATGCATAGAATTAATTTAAATTTTTAATATACATCTTAAATTTAGTTAGTGATAGAAAAGAGTCAATATTATTATTCATATTACGCAATAAATTAGTAGGTATAAATTGAAGGTGACATCATACCAAACAACTGTTTACATACAGTTCTATTTACATTGATTGTTTTCGCTTTAATCTAGTATTGCAATTATTGTTCATAGCTGCATAGCCCATAGGCATTATTATTAATAAGATGTTTGTAATTGTATAATAAAAAAGTAAATGATCTCTATGTAGTTATCCTATATTATTAACATTAAATATTTTATATATTATAATATACGTATCCGTATACGTATTACGTATACGTGCTATAGTAGGACTGAGATATGGCTTTTTGGTTTTTAAGATGCATTTTATGAAGGAGTTAATAATTGTGAGGTTTAAAGATGTAAGATGAGTTTTGAAAGTACCACCCCATATAATTAATTTAACATAGATTAAAGATTTTTATATTTCTTATTCTATCAATTACGGATTAATTGTACAGTTTCTAAGGTTAGAGCGTATATAAGTAAGGTCAA
>NC_042494.1:9375338-9382595 GCF_005508785.2 Acyrthosiphon pisum
AATTATATATTGTTGTTTGGTCTGAGGATAGATGAACGATACAATTATATTGTTAATCTATGATTTTTTTTTTAAATGACATATGAACATTTTTTTGATACATTTTAAAAATATTACCCTTCAACCATAAATTAACGTCATTTATTTTAAATTAATTTGTTATTATAAAATAATCATTTTTATATTGTTATTTTTCTAACTATTATTTGATGATCCTTATCTTAAATTAATTTGATATAATTTTATAAATTTCTTAAGAATATTATTTTTTAATATAATTCTGATGGTAATTTTAAATTATAATTTATTTTAATATTAATAAATTTGATATTATTTTTGATCTATAGGGTTCAATATAGATATCAGTAAAAAATATATCAAATAATTGAATTGCTAGCCAGACCTACGAGTACACTCAACGAATTATCACAAGTTAAAACAACAAAATGCATTAATCAAATTTTAACAAAAATTAATTTATTAAAATAATAATATTTTTATTGATTTTACAAATATTTAATTAAATTAATAATAAATTTAATTAAAATAACAAATTAATTTGGTTCTGTTTATAAAATAAACAACTTTTAATTTGATAAAACATAGATGTAAAACTAATAAAAATTTTCTTATTCCAATAAAATATATTATTAAATTGATAAAATACTTTATTTAAAATAATTATAGCATGTCTAAAAATACATTTATAAAATACATAAATACATTTAGAATTTTACAAAGTAGGTATACCTACCTATTTTCTGACTCATCTCTAAGTAAACTTGTTTTATGTTGGGTGAGTCTTAATAATATTACACTAAATATATATATTTTTTTAAAAACATGGTACTGGTTTAGTTGACTATATAGGTCAATAAACAATATAGTTTCGAACTATCGAATACTAACTATTCAATGCATAGAATTAATTTAAATTTTTAATATACATCTTAAATTTAGTTAGTGATAGAAAAGAGTCAATATTATTTTTCATATTACGCAATAAATTAGTAGGTATAAATTGAAGGTGACATCATACCAAACAACTGTTTACATACAGTTCTATTTACATTGATTGTTTTCGCTTTAATGTAGTATTGCAATTATTGTTCATAGCTGCATAGCCCATAGGCATTATTATTAATAAGATGTTTGTAATTGTATAATAAAAAAGTAAATGATTCTATGTAGTTATCCTATATTATTAACATTAAATATTTTATATATTATAATATACGTATACGTATACGTATTACGTATACGTGCTATAGTAGGACTGAGATATGGCTTTTTGGTTTTTAAGATGCATTTATGAAGGAGTTAATAATTGTGAGGTTTAAAGATGTAAGATGAGTTTTGAAAGTACCACCCCATATAATTAATTTAACATAGATTAAAGATTTTTATATTTCTTATTCTATCAATTACGGATTAATTGTACAGTTTCTTAGGTTAGACTGTTAGAGCGTATATAAGTAAGGTCAAATCAAAAAAAAAATAAGTTATTTCAACCTAATGAGTTGATAACCTCTATAGACCACGTTATATAGTGGTACATAATATATTTTTATTGCTTTATCATATATACCTATATATATACTATGAGATGATGATTAAATAAATTATTATAATTATTAGGTATACGCCTATATTTTATATGACAGAAATACAGAAATTTTATATGACAGGGGGGATATGGCACCATTATCCTCTCTTCCCCAAAAAGCACTGCCTGACTAATGTTATAGCCGTATAGATAAGTAATTGTAAGTTATTTGTTATAGTCTGCGTGTTCTCTACCTCTAATCCCAGTCGACACTTTGCAGCTTCTTAGTAGGTAGGTATGTTTTTCAAGTATCGATGGTTTGGTATAGTGCTCCTATACGGTTATGGACCGATGTAAATAACGGAGCTTGGAGTGTTTTTTTTTTATACAATTCCTTGGTGGTCGACTATTCGTATGCGAATTTTATGTGTCGACGCAGTAGCGCAACCAGGAGAGTGGACCCCCCCTCCCTTGGCTCATATCATAGTATTTATTTTTATTTTTTAAAGATTCTCTGACATTGTCGCCAAAACTTATTGATATCTTATATAATAAATAATTTTAAATAATTGTGTTTATTAAGCAATACAATGTATGTATTTACTCAAGAAAGGAACAAAAAAACAGAAATTGAATAAAAAAGTAGACCCTCCCATCACCATTGACTAAATCCTGGCTGCAACACTGTGTTGACATAATATAATGAAACTTACGGAACGTTATTAGGATAATAATAATATCATACAATTTTAATTACACTACATAAGGCAATATCAAATATTATGGACCAAATTTATTATTTTAAAAAATTGTCGCCGATCGACGTAATAATATCGTTGGGTATTCAAACAACGATAATAAAATACATACATTTAATTACACCACTTATGACAACATGGTACAAGCCCATGGACCGATTTGTTTTGACGTGTGGAAACTCGGACCGGCGTACCCGGGTTGAAACTACTGATAGGATTTGTTCGATCCGTTTGATAACGAGTTGCCGCCGTCGGTGGTCGCGCTGTGTTGGCCACCACGGTAACCGAGGTCGTGGGCGCTACGCGCTGTTAACCGCTATCATGTTGGCTGGACTTTCGCGGTAACCGTTACCAGGCTCGGCGCCGGCGACTCCGAGCGTTGCCGTTACTTACTACTTTTTGCTCGCCCCAGCTCCGCGGGTGTCAACGTGTGTGCGTACCTACTTGCTCGTCGGTACCGTTGTCATTCAAAACCACGTTTATTTTCTGTGCTCTTGTTTTGTTGCCGTTCATTGCTCGTCGGCCATTACAGGTTATACGCGTTACATCGTATCATTTAGTCCTCCGTTGCTCAACGATCAACCCGCGATTGTTTATTACCGTTGTTCTACGAGGAAATCGGCTGTGGTCGTCAGCCCGCTGCCCTACGTTCAGGTGCACGCTCGTGTTACACAGATCAAGCTAGCAGCTCCGCTCCTCTCATTTCACCCGCTCGTGCAATTTGCTCCACACCACCAGTACACACGTTCGTGTCTGTGTCATCACCGTACGAGGAGTTCAGTAGTCCAGACTTCAGTTCGTCATCTCAAGTCCACATTGTAGCAGTGCAGGCCAGTCGGTGTTCCCCGTTCCCCCCTGTACCTTGTGTATCTGTTACATTGTAAACTTTGTTATGCATGTAGAAAATAGTATACATGCAATTGTTTGTACATTTTATACACGGCTTATCTTTCGTTAATATTTGCCCTACCCCGCCATTATCCCGAGGACCGTGTGTCAGACGACAACCGCTAGGCAGGATCGTCGGCGCAAACAGGATTCCTGCTGGCCACTTCGGTCATCCTGCTCGTTTTTGGGACTAACGCTATGGTATTGACTGTTGAGCGACGCGATCGGATTGATTTACCCCGCAAAGGCGACGGTGTCGCTAATGATTTCGCCTCCGAAGTGGCAGAATTACGCTCCGCCGCCGCCGCCGCTACTGAAGCCCATGACAAAAAGTTCACGTACTGGCTAATGTTCTGCGCGGTCTTGATTTTAGAGCAGTTCTGCGGATTCGTCTTATTCCTATTTCCGTGGTACTTACTGTTGAGGACATTTTTTTGATATGGTGTTCCACGCCAATCCGAAACAACGGTGCGGCTTTCATAAACGCCGAGGTCATATATAGAATCTTCAAGGTTAATATAACAACTTATAACCAGATATTTAAATTATTATAACCAAGTATAATAATATTGTTATTATTTGGATTGTGGTAAACAGCAACATACGCGTAGGCCTCACGTCAATATTAACTGTTCCAAAATCCAAAACTTCACGCAGGACCGCCATCCATATCGGTGATCATGTCTGCCACCTCGGCGATCACCTCAGATGACATCTTGGAGGTCGGCACTTCAGAAATGAACATTTAACTGCAGTAATGTGTAGGTACGATGGATACGTCAAACCAAACCCGTTTATTACGCCGGAACAACGCCACATCGACTATCATAAACGCCTAAGTCATACCTATAAAAACTTCAATAGGTAAAGATAAGAACTCCAGAGTTATCCTATAATATATTTAAATTATTATTATCTAGGTACCTAACATACTGGTTTTTTTATTATTCGGATTGTGATAAATGCAGCCAACGCGTCAATCTTACATCAATAGTTACTGTTCCGGTGTCCACGTCTGGGTATCAACGAATTATCACAAGATAAAACAACAAAATGCATTAATCAAATTTTAACAAAAATTAATTTATTAAAATAATAATATTTTTATTGATTTTACAAATATTTAATTAAATTAATAATAAATTTAATTAAAATAACAAAATAATTTGGTTCTGTTTATAAAATAAACAACTTTTAATTTGATAAAACCATAGACATATTAATAAATATTATTTATTAATATGTCTATGGATAAAACATAGATGTAAAACTAATAAAAATTTTCTTATTCCAATAAAATATATTATTAAATTGATAAAATACTTTATTTAAAATAATTATAGCATGTCTAAAAATACCAAAGATGGGTTTTTTGATGAATTCTGTCTTTGATATCCTGCGCGTACGCACGTACGACGCACGCACACACATCATTCATTACACATTTGTCCAATGCCCATTGCCTATGATGACTACTGCGCTAAGCACCGGCTCGCGAATCATCTGTTTTTGTAAGACGTTTTTTAAAAAGTTTACCACGTTTTTGACGAGTTCAAGTTTTTAGTTGTTTAAGTATCTATTTCGATTCAAAGTATCAAAGGATCGGTAAGTAAAATAATTGACTGGTACCTATATTGCGGAATGTTTTTTGTATATTTTAAATCTAATAAGGTAAGTGAAATATTTGTATACTGTAACATATTATTCATTATTCTCGTGTCCTTGTGTTTGCTAGTAAGGATTATTAATCCGTTCTCTTAGAACAGCTCAGAAACTTTTGCCATTTGTTTTTCTAACTAGCAAATAAAAAATATGTTTTTGTTGTTCTGAGTTTCTGACAGTTATTTTATGTAAAATGGTTATCTCCAATTTACCTTCAATAGAGCAAAACCATAGACCTATAAAAGACGTTACTTAATTTACAGGTAGTACTTACTTGTGGAACTTTACATCAGAATTCTTGGAGTGTTTAGTTTTACAGCTTCTTACAGAGCACATAAGAACCATTTTAATTTTAAAGTTTAAATTTTATTACTCAAAACATAAGTTTTAACCAAATAAACAAAATGGTATAACGCGGGGGCATATAAGCATTCTGGGGTCCGTTTCGGCACCTGTGTTCAAATACGCATTCTCATTGGTCGATTTTAAATTCCCGCCAAGTTTAATATCGCGTTTAATATGATAAGATAAATTATAATATATTAATTTGTCATGATATTATGTTACCTACCTTCATAATATATAATATATTGTAGTAATATAGTTTATTAGTCTATATTACAAGAATTAGACAGTAGACAGACAATTTATAATAGGCACCAGCCATAAGAAAGTTGTAAGTACAATATCAAACATTAAAATTCAAAGCTGGGCACTAACTTTTTAGAATGCTACTTTTTAGTTAACTATTTATCTTTACTAGTTAGTTTAAATTCATATTAACTTTGGAACTTAACTAGTTGAATTTAATGTGTAAAATAATCTAATCTAACTCGTTAAAAATAATAACTAGTTATTAAATAGTAACTAGTTTTATTGTTCATTTATTGAACTTTTCAATTTCTTATATTGTTAAACTTTCTATATTATAATGACTGGCATTCCAAGGAATTTGATCAAACTATCAGTTGCCAGTTGTTCAATTTAATTTTTAATTTATCACCAATAATTCAAGTTAGTTACTTACCTACCAACTTAATACCTAATTAATTTATGTAATAGTTACATTACATTTGAAAAAAAACAGTTTTTTAAATTTTAATTTTAACCTAAAAAAACTAACTTGTACTCTAACTTAAGTTACTATTTTCACCAAACTAACTTCTAACTAAGGGCCAGTTGTACAGTCTGTGATTAAAGTTAATCACAGTTTAATCGGTCGAATTTGGTAAATTTCAGAAACTAACTTATTTTCTAACTTTGTTACTTTTTATACTAAAGTAACTTAAATATAACTAGTTGACAAAAGTGACTAACTTGTCCAGCTTTGTTAAAATTATTTGGATGTAAATATAATAGCATTGATAGTAAAATAAAATACTATCAATGATAATAGGTATAAGGAAATATACATACCTATAGAAATGTATGCATGATAAAATATATTTAGGTACCTACATCCTATTTTTACATTCATAAAATGCCTTCCTTATAGTTTAGAGTATAAGTGTACTGTATACTAAATTTTTACTTACAACGCATAATAAGTAGGTATTTAATTGCATGCCTATGTACCTATACTTTTCTTACCTAAAATAATAATACTTTAATTATTTGATCATAAGTCATAACTAATATTATTGTAGATAATTTTTTAGGTAATACAAATGTACTTGTATATTCTATTTTATTGATTTATTCTATAAGGTAAGATCTGAATAGTGATATACTAATATTATTCTCATTTTATGTTACTTTATAACTCCTAGTGGTATGGTAGTTAATTAGATACCTACCTACCAATTACATGTACCTATGATAATTGTATGGGCTATAGGTTATAGGCAACTTTTAAATTAAATTATACTTTAATAAATTATTTTTTACTAAACAGGTAGGTAACAACTATGATTATATTATATTTTTTATCGTTTAGATTCTATGATTTTTTTTTTTATCTATTTTATGAGTAGGTAATATACATAAACATATAAAAATATACATTTTTTGCTGCTTTATTGATTCATAGACCAACTAATAATTAGTTAGTTATAATAACAAAATGAATTACAGTAAATAATAAAACTGTTTATATCAATTTTTAATAATAGTCAATAACATAGGTAATAGGTATATTAATATTTTAATAATTACATTTATAACTTAATGACCTATTCCATGTGATTTAGCATTTGGAATATTTTTCTCTACATTTTCTGCTAAATTTCTTCTTCTTTTTTTTTTTGGGAGGATCGTTATTTTTTGGGCGTCCTACAGGCCGTCTTTTACTACCTCTTGTAACTCCAGATCTCCTTCGTGCCAAAGTTGTTGGCTGAACATGAATTGTTGGACGAGATCGATGTTGCAGAGGTATTTTACTTCCAGCAGTACTTAAAAATGATT
>NC_042494.1:9382695-9385688 GCF_005508785.2 Acyrthosiphon pisum
ATTCGCGAGCCGGTGCTTAGCGCAGTAGTCGTCATGGGCAATGGGCATTGGACAAATGTGAAATGAATGATGTGTGTGTGTACGCGCAGATGTCGAAGACAGAATTCATCAAAAACCCCATCTTTGGTATTTTTAGACATGCTATAATTATTTTAAATAAAGTATTTTATCAATTTAATAATATATTTTATTGGAATAAGAAAATTTTTATTAGTTTTACATCTATGTTTTATCAAATTAAAAGTTGTTTATTTTATAAACAGAACCAAATTAATTTGTTATTTTAATTAAATTTATTATTAATTTAATTAAATATTTGTAAAATCAATAAAAATATTATTATTTTAATAAATTAATTTTTGTTAAAATTTGATTAATGCATTTTGTTGTTTTAACTTGTGATAATTCGTTGAGCATGCAGTTTCCTATTAGGTACTCATTGTCACAAAAATCTTTCAAGCCCCCTATAATTTACAATTTTTCTTTTTCTCTCCGTTAAAAATGCAGGGCTTGAAACCGGTACGAACCATTATAAAACAGAAACCATAAACAAAATCAATACCGAAACCGAAAAAAATTGGAAACCAGTATAAACTTCAAAACCGAAACTGGAAAAAAATTGGATATCGGTATTAACTTCAAAACCAAAACCGAAAAAAATTGAATACCGGTATTATAATTAAAAACCGAAACCGAAAATATAATTTAAAAACGGAATTTTTTTTAAAATCTTTGTACCTTGACATTTTGGCAAGTTTACTTTACACAACAGGCGATTCGAACGCTTGATCCGGCGATTCAAAAAAATTAATTAACTAAGAATGAACGTAAATAGTCCAGCCTTGAAACCGATTTTAGAAACCAGTACCTATAAACCGTTTAAAACAAATTAAAAATTGTTTATTTATTACCTATGGTACATACATTTAAAAATATATATATTTATAAAAATAATCTTAAAATAATAAATAATCTTTGGCACGGGCAACGCTGGGTGGGACAGCTAGTAATATATAAATATATAAAAAAAAAGTAAATAACACAGAAACACTATTATGTTTATCAGTTACTGCAGTCGATTCAGAGTAAAGCGTGGTAAAGATTTCCCGGAAAATACCGAAGAGATCCATGAATAAAATTGTGTTATATAAGTGTATAATTATATTATATGTAGGTATATACTATATTATAAAAACTAAAAACTATTAACTATAATATAGCCACAGAATATAACAATTTGCGTCCCGCGATAAGCGTTAATTGCTTGGCGCGAACAAGTACATTTATCTACAGTTGGAAATAAAATAAAAAAGGAATTATTAGTAAATTATTCCCCTCGGGTGGCGAGCTGTCCATGAAATTACAGAAAAATAACTTAGTGTATTGGGATAATCCAAACGAGTTGGTCGACCGATTACGTCTGCTTCTTGCGTCAAAAGCAGCTGGCAATACAAGCGTTTAAAACGAAATAATTTCGATTTTCGACGAATTACACGAGGCCGGACTAATAAAGCGAATTCCCCATGTCTAAACGGGAAATCGCTAACGAACTTCACAAACCAGCAAGGAAAAATTTCATTAGGCGTCGAGTTAACGTCTATGGAAAAAATGATTTATGGCAAGCCGACTTGGTTGAAATGATACTATATTCAAAAGTAAATGGTGGTTACAAATACATCCTGGTTGTGATTGATTGTTTTACAACATTTTCTTGGGCGAAACCGTTAAAGTCTAAGACAGGTAAAGAAGTTACTAGTGCAATGTCTACAATATTACTTGATCGTTCACCGAAACTTTTACAACTCGATAACGGAAAAGAATTTTACAACACCACTTTTGACGCTTTGATGACCAAGTATGGTATACACAAATATTCAACTTTCAGTATTCTAAAGGCTAGTATCGCAGAAAGGTTCAACCGAACTTTGAAGGGAAAAATGTATAAAGAATTTACTGCTAGAGGATCACACGAATGGGTTTCAATTTTACCAAAGTTACTTGACGAATACAATAATTCATACCATAGAACTATAGGAATGACACCAATACAAGCAGATTCCAACCCCGCTTCGGTGGTAATAAAACATCGTGAAATTAATACTGTAAAAATTAAGTTTAAAGTTGGCGATAACGTTCGTATCAGTACACAAAAGGGCGTGTTCACAAAATGTTATTTACCAAACTGGTCTACGGAAATATTCGAGATTATCAAAATAAATAAAACATTACCCGTTACTTATCAACTACAAGATTATATGGGTAAACCTATAGCTGGCTGTTTTTACTCTGAAGAAATATACAAGACCATTTTCCCCTAACGAATATTTAATTGAAAAAATTATACGTAAAAAACAGAATCAAATGTACGTCAAGTGGTTAGGATTCGATAATAGTGTCAGTCGTTTTATAACTATGAACGTGTTCGGTAGTTCTCAGGCGAGCGATGCTAAAAGAATTATATCAGATATTCAATCAAGTAATAAAACAATTGTAAACGATGTGAAACTTCAACAAAAAGAAATTGATACTCTGAAAAGTAATATTGTTAATCTACTTGATAAGATACAATTGCTTGAAAATAATATACAATCAAGTAATAAGTCTTTATTAAATTGTGAAAATCGTATGTCCCAGCTTATTTAATGACTGTGCTGACAATAGTACAACGATCGCTATCCATGGACTTGACGTGGCCCAATTAAAAGCTGAAATAAATCGTATAACCGGAATATTTGATGAAAATTCATTCCCGAATCACGGAACATATATTTCAGAGTTAAATTCACGTTTGATAATCCTGGAAGGCATAAATAAAAAATAGTTGGTTAGAGTCATGCGGTATTGAAAAATAATTTCAGTCGAGCTGTATACACCATCGTGTTTGGTAGTCCTATGTCAGTGTTATAAATATTTAAGTGTTATAAAATATTATATATATACATACATTTAATATACCTGAAATTATGTCGTCGGCCATCGCAGACATGCAATGC
>NC_042494.1:9387968-9389346 GCF_005508785.2 Acyrthosiphon pisum
AAAAAATAAAAATGTTAGTAAAAATGTTTAAGTAGTATAAATAAAGTAACATACCAAATACAGCGTTATTCATAAGTTTAAAAAAATCTTTCTCAAACGCGTTTGTAGCTCTTTTCCTCATCTCGGTATTTAACTCAATATATTTAGCCAGCCAATCTGACTGGTTATAACCCTGTGTACCTATAAGAAAAAATGTTAAAAATCTGTTTAAAATCATATAAATACAAATATTTACTTTTTCAACTATAAGACCATTCTTAATCGCCTGTTGCAGGTTTCGATAATGTATAATATGATTCTCCTTTTTCTCAAACGTGGCCATCAACTTCCTCACCTTTGAACCACGCGGCACACTATTTTGCGGCAGGAAGGGGAGGTCGTTGTGGATAGAATGTAATCTTGGGGGATATGACACATCAACCTCATACACTCGATCTATTGGTGATGTAGCATCTAAATCATTTAACCCGTTTAATGTGGGTTCAACCCAGTTGAACCCACCGTACGGCATGTACTGGAACATTGCCCACCCATACAAGTTGTTACCTATAAAAATAAAAATATTATTAAGTAAGAAAAAAAATAACAAGTTTTGAAAAAAAATATACTTACAGTCCTGATATATTATCCACGATTTCTCCTTCGTTTCGTCATACCCCGGAGTTTTTGTATTATTGGCCTTCGTGTACATCTTACTCGCCTGCACTAGTCCTCCACGTATACCTATAAAAATAAATAAGATTATTATATATATATATTCATTTTTAAAAATAATATATTGACCATTTTCGAACATTAATAGCATGCCATAATCATGTAATAACTGGAGCTTTTGCCCCGTGAACTTAAGCATCGCATCGAAACTTAAGCCTGGGGCGGTGAAATAATGGGCGGCGTCCAGGTTATACGCCCTCATGCACACGTCGCGGAAGTTCTCAAAAACGTCCGCCAACAACAGCACATCGATTTTGAGGTACAGATCGCTGTACTCACCCAACATCGTACAGCCGAAGTGGTCCCAGACCTCCTTCGCGTGGTCAAACTCCTTCTCCTTAATACCGGTCTCCGTCAACGTACTAAAAAAATCCCTCTTACTCGGTAGTCTCCTGTCTTCCAGCCGCTCCCAACTATCTGTGTACTCGTACGGGTACACACTGTAGTGATCGCCGTGCAGGACACGTTGAACACTATAAAACACTATATTATACTATTGTATAATACAATAATTATTTAGCGACGTCGCACGTTCGTCGTTGTCTTGAGTCGTGGATGAGAAAGATAGGTGATAATTATAAACACTTTTAGACTTTTTAAAGATAACAATAATTTAACACTTTATTATTACAAATTCAAATACACAATAATTATAAGCACTGTC
>NC_042494.1:9389446-9389917 GCF_005508785.2 Acyrthosiphon pisum
TTCTGGTAAACTATTTTTTATGGTATGTGATCTCATGAGAAATCTTGTATTACATTTTCAAATCTTAGATTTAAATAGAAAATTTTTTATAAATTTTTATTTTAAATAATTTGGACATTTTTGTGATTTTTAACTTCAGAAACTTATAAAAAAATATTTTAGACTTACACTCGAGTTTTTTTTTTAATATCCAGAAACAAAAAGTCATGATGAACCTCGTACTAAATTTTCAAGATTTTTTACCAACTGAACAAAATGTTATCGACAATAGTTAATTAAAAACTAATGCAAATTGGAATTACTTATACACTAATAAATATAGTCAAAATAATTTGAAAATTGTATAGTGTATAGAAAATGCTAATTTAATAAACTATAAACGGTTTTTTTTTTTTTTAGAATTACACCAAAAATCAAAATCAATTTTGTCAAAAACTGGTTTTGTATAAAAATTTTTGTTTTTCTTTAATT
>NC_042494.1:9389967-9391767 GCF_005508785.2 Acyrthosiphon pisum
ATTAAAAATCGTTAGTCACAGTTTTTTTTTATAAACATTTAAAGTTCAAAAAATGACAAAATATGGAAAAATCACGAAAATTTGCAAATTATTTCGAGTTATAAATTCATAAAAATTTTTCTTTTTAAATCTAAGATATGAAAATGTAATACAAGACTCCTTATAAGATTGTCTACCTTTATCAAACAAAAAATATCTATAAGGAAGTCAAATTAAATTTTTATGATCGTTTGAAATTCAAATTTTTACAACAATGGATATTCACTCGATTTCTCATGTAGCGATTTCCTTATTTTGTTGTAATTCAAAAACGAATAACTGCAGATACATGAAAATTTTACTGAATGTTTATATTAGCATTTCCTATACACCATACAATTTTGAAAATATTTTGACTCTTTTTGAGCTGTTTACGGACATTTTCAGTTTTAAATTTTTTTAGTTTTTTTTTCTATAAATATCAATAAAGTTTTATCTGTTGGGCCAAAAAGTGTATAAATTTAATACAAAGCTCCTGATATATTGTTACAATATCAGTTGAAAAATATTAAAAATACATAGGCACAATTTTTTTTTATAAGCATTTAAAAATTTAAAACAAGATTCCACGTAAGTAATTAATTCTGTTACCAAAAAATCTAAAAAATACATTTACACAGTTTATTTTTATAGTCATTTTAAGTACAAATTTGGACGAAATTACATATTAAAAACTTAGGATAACTATTTTAGTTATTTTGTTGTGATTGTATAATATTATTCGTGGGTACTTGAAACTTCTAAAGTATACTATTATATATCTATGATTTTACCACGGTTTTTTGTTGATGTATAACGCGTTATAACTTATAAGTACCTAATAAATATTATGATATGATTAATTTGGAATTTATTATAGGTACCTATTATAGGTCAATTTTTTTTTTAATACCATAGATAAGTATATATATGTCTAATACATAGACTGATATACCGTCTCCGCTCAGAATCGTTTTTCTTATACAGTGATATTATATCATTGAATTCAAATTTAATACTGTCCATTATACAGTGACCCACTTCTAACCTACTGTACAGCAGAGCGACATCCACTTACCCACCTTTTTTCATTTGCTTATAAAAAATGATTGGATAGTGCTATTAAAAAAAAGCACCCTGTTGCACAGATAAAATTTTCTTAACGTGTTGTGAAAATTTGGTAGGTCTACAAAAAATATGGTGCGAGAAAAGTTGTCCCGCGCAAAACAGTTTTTGTTATGTTGTACATTTGTAAGACGGATTTAAAATCATTAATAAATTATGCAATTTAAAATAAAAACTTCTTACTCTGATTAAAAAATGGTAATCGGAAAAAAATCCTCAGACTACAATATTACTCACAACCACAAGCAAATGGTTCAATAAATATTTTTTAAACGTTAATTAGTATATATAATTAATATTTAATTACAAATACGTATATTATTACGTATTATTATACGTATATTAAAAATTATATATTATACATAATATTTTGTAGCTAACAACTATAGTATAGTAAAATATAGTAGGTATCAGAGGCGGCTTGGACGTAATTACAAGAAGTGCACTGCACTCCCAAAAATATGGGGTGGGTGTATTTTTGTACATTTTTGGGAAACTGTTATCGTTAATACTTAATACTATTACCATGTTTATGGACTATAATGATATTAATATAATATACTTATAGAATCAGATTGCTATAGTCCATTGTTATAGCTGATTATATTATTACAGTCTATAGATGGTATTATTAAAATATATCAAGAGGACGTTGAA
>NC_042494.1:9391817-9392880 GCF_005508785.2 Acyrthosiphon pisum
TACCTGCGGTAGATCGCGGCCAGTGGCGTAGCGAATCATGTTTTTCAGAAGCAATTGCTTCTGGTTTCTGGGGGGTGGTGGTGGGTCATAACCTCATAAAGCCCATACACACGGTCAGTCTTTGAACTTTATTTTGAGTGCTACCCCAACCCCCTATTTGAGAATATGAGTATCGTATACATCAGTTGGAGTTGGGTGGGGTAGGTCATAAATAATTTGTTTGCTTCCATATGATTTAAAGTTCACTACGCCACTGATCGCGGCCCCGTGCTGTATGTACATTAGTGTATGATTTAACTCTAAAGTATCAAAGTTATAC
The DNA here is from genome assembly GCF_005508785.2 of Acyrthosiphon pisum. Classification (NCBI taxonomy): domain Eukaryota; kingdom Metazoa; phylum Arthropoda; class Insecta; order Hemiptera; family Aphididae; genus Acyrthosiphon; species Acyrthosiphon pisum. Next base: position 9,392,137 of record NC_042494.1, read on the forward strand.
CAAGTTTGTCGTATTCTACCTATGGTGGATTGATATAGTCAATTAATACAAAATCTTAACCTAACCCAACCGTACTAAAATCAGATGAATAAAGGTAAACGCATTCAAAAAAAATTCATTCAAATCGGTCTAACCATTTAGGAGTTCAGTCACAACACACGTACAGTAGAATTATTTCGCTTAGCAACACATTCTGCGATTCATTTTTATATTATATTAACACTCTGCACAAAACACGATATACGAATTTAATTCGTGTATCAGTTGACAAAAGTAAACTCAGTAGAGTAGGTAACAGAAAATCCAAGAAAAACAACTCTTACGACATTGACAGTTTGTTGATGTTTCAATTTTCAACTTTTTCAGTAAAAATGTACGTCTTTAAATAATATACATACACGAATAATGAATAAAAAATGTAATGGCATTGTAAATTTTTCATCTACCAAATCATTATTATTTTAATCGTTCATTAACAGAGAGCTTACAAATAATCGACCACCATAGATGATGTTCTTGATCAGTGATTACATTGCCATGGAGACGATCAATATTATATTATCAATAATATAATAGTAAGGGCTGTTTTAAAAAGAAAAGAGCTGTTTTTAGAGTCTTCCCAGTAATTATTTAAATTCTTCTCTCTCAACGAACATTGAAAAAAAAATTGGCCAAATTGGTCCAGGCGTTGTTGAGTTATGCGCTTACCAACACATTTTGCGATTCATTTTTATATTATAGATT
>NC_042494.1:9394544-9427922 GCF_005508785.2 Acyrthosiphon pisum
TATCATCCTTATTTGTCTCGTGTTCAGAGATGCTCAATTCCTAAAATTAATAAAATTTTCAAATTACAATTTACCTAATATTGCACCTAATAGTGTCATATTTTATACTATTTTTTTAAAATATTTTGTAATTTTTAGGTAAAATAATTTAGTTACTAAAAGTATGTCAGCTTTAATTACAATCAACGATAGAAGGTATACACTTTACATTAACAAACAAACAGGATTTTTGCAGCTTCGTTCATTTTTTTTTCTCACTCTTTAGCAGCCTCTCCTAATCGTTTTTTTTTTACATCTTTGGTATTGGTTGTATCCATTGAAACGGTAAAGTTCAATATCATTAAATATTAAACACAATTTTCTGAGTATATTCTAAGTTACATGGTACATTTATAATGACTGTTAAACTGTTTATATATTAGGTTATAAACGAAAATTATATTTAGCCGGATTACTAGTATATCCACGCGGCACTCGATTTTGTGTAATATGCATGTGTGTATGTGTATTACCTGTCGGGTGGCGGGCGAGGCCGCTATAATAACAATAAGTAGACATCAAGAGCTAATAATAGCTAATAATATACTCATTGCCAACGCACTGAGTTCATAACTGAGTGATATAAGATATTATATGCCTATAGTGGATATGAAACTAAAATAATAGACTGCGTGACAGGCGACAGATTTACCATAATATCACAAATTCAGAATTTAAATTTAGAGGCCCCTAAATTGACCGGCCCAGGTGGACTTCTCCGCCTTTCCGCCCTGGCCAGTCCGCCCCTGGGCTACGCCATTGCTCAGCAATATTCTAAATATAATTCAATAATTTGGTCTCCTTACGTAATATCTGGTATTCTGGTCCAATTCATGCTCTTGAGGCGAATTAAAATCGCTTCTTGAGACCAAGGGCGTGCTCAAGGGGGGTTTAGAGGGTTCCATCCCCCCCTCCCCACACACACTCAACATATAGACACTTACCGAATATTATAATATATTATGTACTTACAAATGTTAAATAATTATATAATAATTAATTATTTTATATTTATTGGGAACAATTCTAGAGTAACACCCACGCTAATTTTCCAATTTGTTCGGAAACCTATGTAATATACTAATATGTATTACAAATTTACAATACTACAATAGTTACAACGAGCTAATAAAAACGATTTAGGTAACAAAAGTGAATTGCCGAAAATAATTAGTTTTAGCGGGCGCTAGATAGATTTATAACGCTAAATTCCAATGCCCGATGTATTAATCTTTACAAGAGAGAAAACTAAAAAATGTGATGTTTAGTATTTTGTAAGTCTTTGTAAATCATAGAGTTTACTATATTATGGTCTAAACTATAATGATAAATTATTGATAAACTGAATCAGGATAATAGTACATGGGCTTAAATATTATTTTTTATTACCCCTACTTCAACTAGCAGAGTGGCGCAGTGGAAGCGTGCTGGGCCCATAACCCAGAGGTCCGTGGATCGAAACCACGCTCTGCTAAATACATTTTTTTGCCATTTATTTTTTCAAAATATTTTCATTTTAACCCGTTTCAGGGTTCACAATTATTTATTTAGCCGAGTTAATAATTTCTTAAATATTATAAATATTATATTATACACAATATATTATAAATAACCTCATTAAATAAATTATTTATGTTACTGAAATACTAATAAACAATATATATTATAATTTATAGTTAATCTTGTAACTTAAAAGTTATAATAATATCATTGTATACGAAGGACGATTCTGAGCGAAGACGGTCAGCAGAGTATGATATTATTACTAAGTATATATTTTGATGATATTATTGTCAATAAAGTAATTTATATATTATAAACCATTATAACCATTAAAGGATAGAAAAAAACAATTTTATATAACCTTCCTATTTAAGCTCCTTAATAATAAAATAGACGATTCTTCCCTCTTAAGCAATATTATTCTAAAAACCAACAATACTAATACTCGAAATAAAGAATTGTTTTACATAAAACCCTATCACTCAAAATATTATATCTTGTACCTACTCCTGTAAATATTTTATCATCTAGCGGAAATTCAGCAAAAAATTTAGATTTTTTTTCTCTATTACTTAATATATTAATATTTATAAACTTTATAATTTATCTTTATTTTTATTTTTATTTTTTTCTATTATATAAATAATTAAACATGTTATAATAATCTTGTATTTATGTATCTCTAATATTAGTTTTTTTTTTCTCTTCTATTTTTTTTATATCAAATATATGTACTATATATACTATGTAAATTGGACTATCGTCCGTTAAATAAATAAATAATCTATTTACGTGGAACCTTGTTTTAAATTTTCAATCTTTAGCTATATAATATGTTGAACATTTCATAAATTTTTGACTACAAAATTGTTTATGGTTTTGGAAGAGAAGTGAGACAATTGCAATTATTCTTGTTGAGAATCAATGAAATTAACTTTACCTATATTATGTAGGACCTATATACTTGTAACAAAATGAAAGTACATATAATAAAAAAGATTGTTTTAAAATAGTAAAATAATTATAATATTTCTCTTTTAAATCCGTCCATTGCCCCCCCCCACCCAGGCACGTAGCTAGGATTAAATAATTAGGGTGGCACAGTTATGGCTAATATTTTTCTTGAGTGGCCAACATTTTTACTTACCCCCCACCACTCCTCCACACTACACTAATATTTTTTAAATTTTTTTTTTATTAGCTTTTAGTTATTACAACTATTATAGCTCGACAATTATTATTATTATTATTTTTTTTTTTATTAAAGACACTAATAGAATTATGTTTATGTATAGGTATATTGTTTATAATATAATAAAATTGTAGTTTCTGAATGTAATAATTAATGTAATTAGGTAGGTACAAAAAGAACTATATTTGATAAACCAATAAATTAAATATAATTTTAATCTTAATATTAAATAAACCTTATATATAATGTATAATGTATATGAATAATAAATATATACATAAAATGTATGTTAAAATAAATACAATTTAAAAAAAATAGTCTATACTAAAATAATTTTTCGATTATTATGATTAACAGCAAATTTATCTACATCTTCTTCCAAGTCCAGAGATTTTGCTATCTTCTTTTCGATGCTCGTCATCACGGACTAAGATATCTTAGTCCGTGCTCATCATAGATAAATTTGACAGGCGTTCATCCGTCATTTTATTTCGCATATATGTTTTAAGTCTCCTTAGGCAAGAAAAAGTCCTTTCGCACCCTGCACTTGATACTGGAATTGTAATTGAGATTATATTATTGTATGTTTCATTAAAAACGATTTTATACTTTTCCAATAAATCAACAAAATTCATCAAATTAGTGATTTTTATTTTATTTTATTTTTGGTACATGTTTATTGTGTTTAAATAAATAACTATGAGTGGATATAAATGTATTATATTAATAATTATAATTTATAAATACTAATATTAGTAGGTATATTACGATTCGCGACAACTACAACCACAAGCCTTCAAACGTCAACTGATTACTGAATAAGTATAGCCGTAAGCCCGTAATGGCGTATAGCTAGGTAAATAAGAAAATAGTACAGAAATAGAGACATAATATTATATTGTCACTTTTCAATATTATAATATGTTTAAATGAAAAGTGAATAATAATATAATGCGGGCCACACACTCATTCGCTGAATTCGCTGTTGTAATAAAATAAATTGTACTAAAATACTCTTAGCTATGACTATATCACGTATGCCGCTATGGGAAATGCCGCGATTTACTGGAATAGGAATACCTGCTATAAAAAAAAAAAAATAGTTCTTGCGACTTTATAATAATAATTAATATAATAATATAGATGCATTGTTGTCGTCGTTACTCGTTAATACGACGAGTTTATATGAACGATTTCTATTCTGTGTTCTGATATCTAGTAATCTGACCGTAGTGTTCGGAAAGACAATTATGTAAAAATACGAGTAATAAATATGATAATAGAAATTTTAAAATATGTTTAATTTTTTTACCCAACTATTTAAGCCTTGGGTATTTCAACAATATTCCAATGTAATGGGGTGGCCAACTGGGTGGCCTGTAAATATCCCCAGGCCACCCCTTAGCTACGAGCCTACCACCACCCCTTAAAAAAATGTCTGCGGGCACCTATGTACAAGTGTACAACATCTACTATAAGTTATCATTAAATGCATTCAAATTTCTCGAGTTTCCTAAACAAAATGATGGATTTCAAAATCGAAGCTATGATCGAGTGTAACAATTTACGTGTTTGGTTTTGGACTTTTGTTGATACCTTGCAAGTCAAAGGATGTTTTTTTCATTTATGCCAATCTACAGGCCGAAAAGCTCAACAATTAGGTATATGCTCCCTATTTTATTTTTTATATATAATTTATAGTCACTTGTGCTAAACGTATAATATAATAAAATTATATTTATTTTTTAATAATGAAAATAAAAAATTAAAATTTGATTTCAATTTTTTTGGATAAATTCAAAATAGCCAATTTGTAAATCTGGTTATAAGAACAATTTTGGTAGTAAAAACATTTATTTAAGTTAAGTAGCTTATATGTATTAGAATCTTTTAAAATGTCAACATTTTTTTGATTAAATTAATTTGGAACGTATATAATAACTTTTTTAGGAAACATACTAAGCCTGGTATCATTAGACATTGCAAAAGCATACGACACTGCATGGCGCCCTCACATATTACACAAAATACAAAATATACTATGCAACGGAAAAATGTTAAAGTTCATCGAAAGTTTCTTGACTGATAGAACATTCTCTGTTAAAGTAAACGGACATATATCACCACAATTTCAACAAGAAAACGGCGTTCCCCAAGGATCAACCCTCTCTGTCACTCTTTTTTTAATCACTATCAATACTATAAGTGAAGCGATTAAATTCCCGGTAAATTGTACCCAGCTATTTGAAGACGATTTCAATATTTTTTGTAGTGGGAAAAACCCACACAGCACCCAAATATATTTACATGAAACAATAAATTCTCTCCATGACTACTGGTCCCAAAAAACGGGATTCACTTTTTCAGCGGAAAAGACCCTCAGCATATCTTTCTCTAGAAAAACGAAAATACCAGCAGATATTAACTTAAAAATTTGGGACATAGTAATTCAAAATAAAAATCCATAAAAATCCTTGGAGTTATATTCGATACCAAAAACACTTGGGCAAACCATATCAAGACACTTAGAAAAGAAACATTACCTAGGATAAACATCATTAAATCCATAGCTCATACATCTTGGGGTGCTCACTCTAAACCTCTACTGCAAATATACAAAACTGTAATCCTCTCCAAAATTGAATACGGATCCTTTTTATTTCACAATGCCAAACATAACTACCTACATAAATGATCGACACTATTCACAACGCAGGCCTAAGAATTTCCATAGGTGCCTTTAAATCAAGCCCATATATAACAGCATCTATACCATTGCTGGAATGCCATCTCTTCAAATTCGTAGACTACAGAACGTTATGACAACAGCATCCAAAAGAGCCCTAAACAACCTAAAAATCATGGAAAACATCAAAGACACGTTAAAAAAAATTAATTTCTCCTATGCTGGAATGATTACTAGAGAAAATGCCTTAGTCCCTCCTTGGACAGCGGAAATTAATAAATATTCAGTAATGAATATACTTCAAAAAAAATGTTACGTTACCACATACATATAGACAATACTTTTTACAGATAAGGGAAAATTTTAAAGACTATATTGAAATATACACCGATGGTTCTAAATCGGACAAGGTGTTGGTGCAGCAGTGACATGTCAAGATACGGAAATAATGTTAAAACTGCCAAATGACTGTTCCATATATACCGCTGAAGCACAAGCCTTAATTCAAGCCATCGACCTTATTAAAAATAAAAATATTCAAAAAGCGATAATCTTTAGTGATTCCCTTAACACCCCTACGAGTATACAAAACTCCTTTAGACCAAACGAGACTGCAAGAACAATACAGAACCAAATATATAAATTACAAAAAGAAAACACCACAATAAAAATAATCTGGATACCAAGTCATATAAATATCACCGGAAATGAAAGAGCTGATACACTTGCTAAAGAGGCTATTGTGTCACAAAATGCAACTCCATGTCAAGTTTATTCAATAACCGACATCAAACAAATAATTGGAAAAACGAATGGAAAACATCTAACACCAAATTAAATTAAATTAAAAATCATATTCACCCTTGGCCAAACAACACACTCACCAGAAAAGAAGAAGTAGTTATCAATAGGCTCAGAATAGGCCATACCAGATTAACTCACGCCTTCCTAATGAAGAAAGAAGACCCATCCATGTGCCCGACATGTAACGATCCCATGACAGTTAAACACATCCTCACCGACTGCAGAAAGTACGAATTACAACATAAAAAATTTAATCTAACTCATCATCTTGCTGAAAACCTCAACATCAATACAACCAACGTTCTCAAATTCCTAAGAGATACAGAACTTCATAAAAAAATTTAATACATATTATAAGTATAATGTAGGTACCTACCATATTTAATATAACTTATCTATTGTTAATATAAATACTATGTATTTTTTTTGTAGCCAATGGCCTATAGTTGCCGAGGCATTTGTTATAATAAAAAAAAAAAATAACTTTTTTCAAAATATTATTCTTGGGAATTTGCTGACATGAGTATTAGGGGGGGGGGGGGTACAGTACCATCCGTTAATCTGTCATTGGCGGGGGGAGTTTGGGAGTCAGCCCGATATCTTCTCCATACTTATGGAATGTACACGAAATCACTTTCAATAATGGGAACAGAACAAACTATTTTTTAAAAGGGTTGAATAACTATTTCAATAAACTTATAGCCTATAGGTAGTGGCGTCATTTCAGTTTTATTAGAATAGGGCAACTTTTCACTGCTTTTCCAACTCAATTTTTTTTTTACTCAGATTCTCATAGCATAGTGCGAAAGTGGTTAAGGGAAGGGAGTGGTGTTGGTAAATGTGCCAACTTAAGGTTGATGTAAATACTAGATTGGGGCAAATGCCACAGCCCCCCCCCCCCCCAAATGACGCCACTGCATATAGGAACGAATAATCCATTATTTTGGTTGTTTAGAATTTACACAATAAATGACTACATGAGGGTGTGCTGATTCGGCACTTTGGCGTCCTCTTAAGCTTAACTAGTTTTGATAGGAACCGGACAACAGTAATGCTAAGATTGGTAAGTGTTGAATATACTTACGCAGTCACGCCTCCTTTTTTTTCCTCAGACTTAAGGTAGGTAATAGGTATATGGTAATACATTTTAATCAGGTATTAAAATAAAAAATAAAACACGTAGGTAGTTATAAGAATTCAAGGACCTATCACTAGATTGAGTGTATAATATGATATGGCAGCAGGGGGCAAGACAAACAAGACCAATAGACAATAGTAGTTTAAATATAATATGTACATACTAGTTACTACCAACTAAGTACAATCTACTAGTTCTAACTCATAGCCTAATGAGGTTAAAAAGAATAGTAAATAACAACTTAAGATTGTATACCTACTGTCCTACTCTTTAGTTAATTAAATATTTATTACAGTATAATTAAATGTAATATGTACATAATATAACCTATACACAGAACATGGAAGAATAGAAGATAAGTCTTTAAATAACCTACCTAAGTTAATTTATTAAAAATTTGTTTTGATTCTGACAAATTTTAACCACTAATGCGATTGTCTTCTCCTACTGTCTTATACGGACTGAATTAGTCTTTTATTTATTAGGATGTTGTATTTTATAATTTGAGAATATTAAACATTTGTGTGGATATTTTTAAGTAAAATAAAAGCTCATTTTCGAAATGCAATGATTATAATATAATTATGATAGACTATCATTGATAGTAAATTACTATATTTTGTAAAAACATGACATGGAAACATACAAAAAAAATAATTTGAACAGAAATAGAGAAAAATATAAGTATATAGGTTATAATACTTAAGTCATACATTTATTATGGTAGATATGGAATAATTAAAATAATTGTTCAAAACATCTTAAATAGTAGACTTATGGATTTACAATTTAAAACGTAATTACTAATTAGTAATGACTAATGAAAATGGCGTTCAAATAATTTACAGCTGCTACTGCTACCATTGTGACAATTTACATGAATAATAAAGTTCATAAAATATTTTGTATATTTTTATATGTCTGCAGGCGTACATTTATTGTTTTTCATTCTAGGATTTTGTATGACAAACATAACATAATATGAAAGCCTACAACAGGATTTCTGATTTTTTTGTATAGTCACAACTACTTGTAAAATCATTAGATCTTAAATTAAACTGACTTATAAACATTCAGGTACAAATTAAATACACTCAAAACTCTCACAAAAATAACTTTAAATTATACAAAATATTAATACGTTCACAGTTATAGTCTATGCGGATGTATACACGTGATTTAATTAAATTTAAAGTATAATACTGATATTTTATTACAACAAAATAATCATGTAATAATAACACGGTGGTTCACAATAAAATAAATATTATATTTTTTTTCATCTCATAATGTAGTTATCAAACCTGCCAAGTGAAACTATAATCAAGAGGATATTAATTTGTAAGCCAATAATTGTATATTATTCATTATATTTTCAAAAAAATATTTAAGAATGTTTGAATATAAATAATTCATCAATCAATACAATTCAGACAATTGTGAAAAAAATGCAATTTATTCATTTTTAGTTTGGCCTTTTATACCAACAAATTATTAACGGCCATTCACACTAAAACACACAATTATTTGGTAGGCCTAATAAAAAAAAATACAGTATTTATGAAAATGTAAAACACATCGGACTACAGCTTAACACTACAAAACCATGATATTTAATCTTAAAGTTAAAAAAAAAATATATTATGACATAAATAGGAATTAAATATGATTACCACAGAAATAATTTAAATAAATATAGGCAATAAATAATAATAAGATTTGGTAAAATCAAAAGGACCTAAAATCTCTCAATTTCTTTGAAAAGTTGTTTTTATGAGAATATAAATTATTTTCAAGTCTGATAAACAACTATCACATTCAAATATATATAAAACAATAAAATAATTTAAAATAAAACCAATGCATATATCATATACTAATTTTTTCAACTATAATGATCTAGTAAAATAAATAGAATTTGTTAAAAGGATCTTCATATAATTTTTTTTTTTTTTAAACTTTTTAAAATTGTGTTTTACTTTAAATGTTAAAAAAAAAATATAATATATGATTGTTCAAATTCACTCATATGTAATAAATAGGTAATACAATAATTTCTAATGTTAAAGAAATGATTCTTTACTAGTTCTAAATAGAAATTTATTAGGTATACATCATTAATTATAGATTTGAAAAATTATTTTAAGCAATGAATTTCAATGATAATTGTGTCATAATATAATGGGCAAATTTTTGTATCGATTAACATAAAACCTTAATATATATTTTTGTTGTTTAGAAAAAATATTTAAACTAATTATAAAATATATAATTTGTCAATGAAACTTCCAAATATTGTAAAATAATTTTTCTCATTTGATTTTTATTTAAACTATAAGCAATATGGAATTAATGATTTACTCTACAAGAAAAAAAAGTTGTTTTATTATTTAAACTATTTGAATTATGAAATGTAATTTAATTTAAAATAAATTGGAAAACTTAAATTTGCAAGAATATTTCTTCTGATTTCAGTAAAAAGTTAATATTGTTAAATAATTTTAATGTCAACGATCAAGAGTATAAGCAAAATATTTTACTCAAAATATATTATTAAACAGTTTAATTATATGTTAGCAATTACAAAGTTAGCATTTACCTAATAATATAGATAGTTTGAATATTTCAAAATTATTTGATTTTATTAGTTCAAAACTATATAATATATATATTTTAAATGGATCTTTCATTGGTTTGTCACACAATACAAACATATTTCATAATTATTGTTATGAATTTTCGTTTTAAGTATTATTATATTAGTACTAATATTTAAATTAAAATATTATTTTGAAACTATAGAAATTTAATAAATATATATTAACTGTAAAATATTTTAGTATAAAAAGAAAGTTAAAAAAAACAATTTTTTTCAAAAAAAATATCAAATATAAATTCTATATTCTATAGAATTATATTCTATAAATCTATATAAAAGGCTCATACTAATGTTGTAAAATGCTAATATATAATGTAATACAGTATTAAAATTAAAATAATACTTGATGCATCTAGTATTGATTAGTTGTTGTAATTTTTTTCTTTCTAAAGTTTACGTTATTTTAATCAAGTATTATTATTACCATAATTATTAAGTTTTTGATTGCTTAAAATATATAATTTTTAATCTATGCCTGTGTTGTTGATGTATTAGTATGAGATAAGACAGGAGTCGAGCAATAAGGACAATCTTTTATCGTATCCACACACTGATTACACAACACAAAGTGATTACAAGGTCCCAATGTGACACTCCTATTACGCTCTTCGCATAACATGCATTTGGTAGCAGTTTGTAAGTATAAAACCTAAACCAAACATAAGTTATTATTTATTAGATAAAGAACATAATATGAAGTGTTATATATAAATATGTAAATATAATGAGTATACATATTATAGTTTGTTAATACTTAATACTTGTAAATAAGTTTATTCATATTAATATCAATTTCAAAAAATTTTAACTCAAATATTTGATATAAACTTTATAGGATGAAAAACATTTAATATTTACCTTTTCGATTTCTTCTAAATCATTTCTCATTTGACTCTGTAATGACTTTAATACAGATAATGATAAATTTCTAATTTCTGAGACCCTACGCAGCCCGTGAAGATAAGGCGAACCTTGTAATAAATCTACTTCTTGTTGTAATGATTTTGCTTGATTGATAGCCTTATAAAAATTACAATTAATACCAAATAATAATATTTGTACTTAATTATATTCACTTCATCTCTTTGTTGTTCAGCAATTTTTAATTTATTATTCGAATCTTCAGTCTCTCTTTGCCATGCTTCATAAGTGCATCTAACTTGTGTCATTCGTTCAGATTCCCAAGACACTAATTTTGATCTACAGTTTAATAATTCTTCTTGCAATCTTTGAACCTAAAAATAACAAAATGCTGGTAAGTTAATTTTTTTAAAAATTATATTGTGTTATTATAATCAGTTAACTTCTGTCTTTTTGACCGCTGATAATAGATTGTAGTTCAATTTATACTTCGAATCTAACATTTTTATTCTTAATAACTTGAAAACCAAAGATAAAAAACTATAGTATTAATATCTATATTATCAAGTTAATATTGAGCTTTTTTTTAATTAAATATTAATATTAAAAAATAATATTTTTTTTTTAAGTATTATTACCGCAATATAATATTATATGACTTTGTCAAATGTGTGTAGTAATTTCTAATCAATTACTTAGTTAAGAAACATTATATCTGAAAAAGGCCTGATAAAAGTTAACAGCATAAAAAATTAAACACATATATATAAAGATAGAATGAAATGCAAAAAGTTGTGGGACATTTTACGAACAAAAAGACTTAAGCTAAAAGGTTAATCAAACAAAAAATATCATTACTTCATTTGAATTTGAAGGACTAATTGGAAATGTGTTTGCGGTCCCCGGAGAACCAATACCAAACAAACCAGTTGAGCCATAATTGTTGCCAGTAACAATATTTAAATGACCTAAACCATCTTGTTGGTTATACCTAGATTTTTGTATCATATTATTTTGCATATGTTTTAATGGAGAAGCTATTGTTGGTGAAAAATGACCAATACTATTATGGCGTGTAAGAGGAATATTAACTGGAGCGGAACTTCCTAAAATATCTAGAAATATTCATACAAAAGAAAAAAATTATACACTTTATAAGATTTATAAAGCGTATAATTAATTTAATTTACCAGATGCTTGTAAACTTGATGATAGAGGATTATTTAATATAGGAGATTCATTTTCTCGATCAACAGAGAAATTTAAATTATCTTCCATGACTAAATCATCTAAATTACCTAAAAAAATAAAAATAATAATAATACACATGGGTATAAACAATATTATATTTTAATTATTTAAAAATATTTTAACCAAATAAAAATTTAAAACATACCATTCATTGTAGCTGTTGGCTGATAAGAAGAAAAATGATTCATATATGAAGGATTACTATTACCATTAGATACAACAGGTCCAAATATGGAACTATGTCTTCTTTGTGGTTCAACATTAGGTAACAATGATTGAGAATCAAATGAATTTAAAAGCTAAAAAGTAATAAATATATAAATAGTAATAGTATAAATCACATGAAATAATAAAATTAAAAAATTACAGCTTGTATGGTATCTTCATGAGCTATTTGAAATTGTTGTACGTTAAATTCAGATCTAGACAAATGAGCACCAGGAGCTTTATTAGGAGAGCCAATACTTGAAGTGCATTCTGAAAGATCCCCGCTACCATTCTACAAACATAACACATCGTTCAAATATGAGCGAGTGTTTAAAATTCAAAAATTACTAACCGATGAACAATTTTTGTCATTATCTATTGTTTTTACCGGAGATCTTAAACATTCAGTCCCTATTGAAGGCACAGCGTTAGACAATATATCCGCTAAATCTGTTGAAGATTCTAATACGGAAGCTGATTCACGAGCAATAATCATTTCCTCTAAAAAACAAAGTTAATTATTATTTATTACATTAAGTCAATTCATTATGATTTAATAATTATAATACTGTAATGTAAATACATACGATCAACATGTGCAAAAGCACAAAATACTCCACGAGGACAATAACCAGCTTGTTGTACATCATTACACTTTGTAGACTTATATATTTCTGGATGAAATTGTTGTTCTGTTCTAGTATGGCAATACGCACAAGAGTCACCACTTTCACAATTACTTGGTTCGCCCCATTCATCTCCATTGTTTTACGCTAGGACATGGAGTAGACCTAAAATATTTAAGTTAATTTATTATTTTAATTTTGTTAGCTACAAATATTTATTACAATAATAAAAACATGCCTGTACTTGTATTTTCTTGGATTTCTTCTCTTATCTCTACTATTATGATATTGAGGACATGCATATCCTTGTCGACAAAGTCGAGGAGGGCGTTGACACTGGTCAGTTTTATAATTTGATAAAACAAAATTAGTATCTATGAAGAAAAAATATATTTTATTAACTTTATATTACTTGTATATAAATAATTGAGATTAAATTATATACAAATCCTACCCTGCCATTTAGGATCTTCATTCATTAAATTTTTCTTTATCTAATACATTTGGTCCATCTAAATCTACATTATTATCATCATCATTTTCAGTTACCTAATAAAAGTTATGGAATTCATTATTAAAATACTAAGCACTAAAATAACTTAAATACCTTTTGCTCGTTAATATCATATACAGGTGGTCTTAAATCATGATTCCCATGTGCAAAAGCACAATGTGGCCCATTTTTGTGCAAATCCCCTACTGTCAGTATCATGAACACACATGCATGTCTTATAATATCTCAAATGGTAACGTCTTTCTGTATCACCAGCTGTTCGGTGTAAATATTGGCACCTTTTATTTAGTTAAAAATGTAAAAATATTATAAATATAAAATTGTCTATACATAAAATTAAAAATCTAATAATTGGATGAGCTATTATTTTGAATGTGCTACATGGAACATGTGAGTTAAATACAGGCAAGATACACAACCGGGTAATAGTCATATTTCTTTCTTTCTTCACTCAAGCACAGTTCAAGGATCATGAGTGAAAGAAAATTGTATATATTTATATTTATGAAGATTTTACAAGTGATGTAGATTAACAAAAAATATAAACATGATATATCATGTTGGTTAAGTTTTTAAGTTATAAAAAATAGTATAAGATAAACTTGCAATCAATTTAAATTTTAAAGATAAACATTTTATTATTTATATCAATAAAATATAAACCTTAACATTTTTAACATGTTTACACGCTAATTAATGTAATTTTTTTAACATAATTTATAAATATTGATAAATGTACTTTGTTTTTCAATGCACTATAACTTGGTCAACAATATGGTTAAACTGTTTGTTATTTGTCCGTGTCTCCTAGTGATGTAAATTTTCATGAAAATTTTTTTTGGTGAAAATTTTATAATTTATCATATTAATTTCTAATCAAATAAACCATTTGATATTATATAGATATAGAATATTTAACCTTCTTAATTATATTTTAAAATATGTATTTTTATTACCATTTACCTATTTTAATATAATGTTGGTATTATTCTGATGAACATAATATAGTAAATTCAAAATACAAATCATTAAATATATATAATATATACGTACCCATATCAATATATAATATTTAATTCGGTAATAAATGTGCATTTTTATCTTTTATTAAAAATGTTGTATTTTTACGTCAGTATAAATTATGACTGTATAAACGTTTTGTTACAATTATTGATTTTTCAATTTTTAAAGGAGGTAATTTATTGTTTGAGTCACTCTCAAATTTACCCAAATTATATTTTTATTTTGTTATAAGTGTTTTGTTTGACTCTGACGTTATACTTGTTACAATGTAAATAAAAATGAAACAGTAATTTTATAAAGTATTTAAAAACTTTATTTAAACTTAAAAATTAATCAATTTAAGAAAAGGACAAAAAAAAAAAAGAAATTTTCAGAAATTTTCAAGTTTACATCTCTAGTGTCTCCTATAGGTATTATTTCATACATAGGTGAAATTAGTACATTAAAATATATATATTTAAAGCCCAAATAGTTCAGTACGGAGAGAAGTATATACAAATGTGCTAAGATTAAATTTATTATTCTAATTAAATACTGTTGATTCTGATTACAATGAATTAAATTCAAAATCTTAGTAGATATGAAAAAGAAATAACTATAATGTTTAGATGACTAATTCATACTTTTTAAAAAACGAGTTTACGTGTTATCAGTGGCAAATTTAGGATTTCTTTATACCTAAGGTTAAGGTCACGTATTCTGTAAACACCATACTGATGGTATGACTTTTATTAGTCCTCAAAATGAATGTGCTTAATAATCAAAAGGCAACTCAATTTTTTTTTAGTACAAATTCTGTTTAGAAATGATTACTGAAAAATACATGTTGTGTAGAGTACCTATTTATTTTCCAGGAAGCAACATGCTAAGGGAGATGCTATAGCACCCTACCTCTGGATCTGCACCTGAGTGTTGTCATTATTTTGATTATTATACATTGTTTTTTTTTTATAAAGATGGAACATTTATACTTTTTATGAGCAATTAGCATTTAAAATATATTATATATAACTAAAAGAATTAGCAATATTTGTAGATTTATTGTGTTTACACTTAATATCTATAATTTTATATAGGTAATATGAAAAATGATTAAATAGATTTAAGAAAAGTAAAGAAGGACAGTTTAATCAATTAGAAGGTACATATCACATAAATTATTTAGAACTACCTAATGTACAATTTGAGTGACATATTTATAAAATAAACTGCATATTGTATAATAAATTAAATAGTACCTATAAACTGAATAGCAAACAAAAAGTTAGGTATTAAAAATATTTAATTTTGTTATAAATATATGATATAAGTACAGTAGTGTCATTTCAGTTTTCAATAGAGGAGGGTAAAGGTTTTGATCGGCCCTAATTGGTAAAAAAAGACTGCTTAAATGTCTACTTAAATTTTTTATGGTACCCTTTTTATTATCAAGGTAACATAATTTTTAAATATAAGGCAGCAGATATTTTATGAAAACAATTGTATACCTATATCAGTTAAAAGTCTACAAACTATTAAATGGCAATATTTATATTGATAAACAAAAATATTAGTAGTTTATTAGGATATCTTCTTTTTTTTATTTTTGAAAATATATTAACTGCATTACCTATAAATCAATTTTACCTGATTCATCTCTTATAGCCTATATTCTATTACTCTTATATAGGTATACGATATATTTACAAATTAATATTATCTTAAATTAAAATATTTTTTTTATTTTATTGCTGTCCACCTTGTTCTCCCCCCCCCCCCACACAAATGACGCCACTGTATAAGTATACAAATTAATGACTTAATGTTTTTAAAAATGAAAATAATAAACATATTTAGATTGTTTTCATTAGGGGGAAGTAAAAGTAACAGTTTTAATTCAGTTCAAACTGTACACGGAAAAAAGTGTTTTTAAAACACACAACTTATTTTAAAATTATAAAAATTCACATTCAATATAACTAATAGGTTCATTTAAAAGATAAAATATATATTAACATGCAATAGGTCATTGCTTACTCGTCTCCTTTAGTACAAACTCCTGTGGTCTCATCATATTGCGTACAATAATCATCTGCACTATAATTAAATGTGCCATCTCTTTTTCTCACTGGTCTACGACGCCGCTGATTCATAAAATGCCAATTGAAGCAAGTATAGGGTCTATGTTGTGTGCATTTATGTTGTAAAAACAGTGGGCACTGCTCAACGCGGAACTCTTTTAAATATCTGCGATAATACAAAAAGTTTGGATCATATCAGGCAATACTATTTACTAAATCTGTATTATATGTGCAACAATTAATGAACGGCTAAATAATAAACAGAAAATCATGAACAAATTCAAGTCTTACGAATAATGATTTGGTTTCTCCATTTGGGCAGGAATCTTAGATTCCGACGGCATTTTGTTGCAGTTTGTTTGCAACCTCAGATATTTTTAAATTGATAACTTTACTTGATGGACCGCATCAACGGCGGTTCAATAATACAATTTCGGCAATTTCGAATTGGTTCTCGTTTCATTCATGATGCAAGAAAATGAATAGTACCTAAACTCTAAAGGCTAAAGCAAAATGTTTTTTTTTTTTTTTTGACGACTTATGTTATTGTTTTACACTTTCCAAAATATTGATCACATGACTAAACCACGGTAGCATATGTGTACACAGTGTAGCCAACGAAAATTGTTTTCTCTGCATTACCATTTAATCACTGATAACGATGGCATTGATAAAGTAATCACCTTTCAAAAATTCCCCCTTTCGCTTTTCCTTTCTAAAATCTGAAACACATTAAATTACTATTGAATTACGTAATACATGAGCACTTAGTTGGCCTTACTCGCCTTAGTAATGCCATTCACCAACGAATGTCATTAAAACAGACTAATGGTAAGTACAATAGATATAATTGTATGTAAATTTTTGTTTGCAACGAATAGTATAATTCATGTTTCAGGCACCATAATGGTCTAGAATTTGGTATTCATAAGTCTTGGTAAATCTATTGCAGTGACAATAATTTATCTACCTAATTTTCATCTCACTATAAATTGATCATGGACAGAAGCGACCGTAAGACAATCCGTGTTGGTTCACGTAAAAGTGAATTAGCATTAATCCAAACCAAGTTTGTTATTAGCCAGTTAAAAGAATTACACCCGGAAATAGAATTTGAAATAGTCTCCATGACCACAATGGGTGACAGAGTTCTGGACAAACCTTTACCAAAAATTGGAGAGAAAAGTTTGTTCACCAAGGATCTTGAAGTTGCTCTACTTAGCGGTACTGTTGATTTCATTGTACATTCATTAAAAGATTTACCAACTGTAATGGAAATTGGAACAACAATTGGTGCTATATTAAAACGAGATGATCCAAGAGATGCTTTAGTACTTCGAGATGATTGTAAAGAATATCAACTGGACTCATTACCTTCAAAGAGCTTCATTGGTAAGTAATCAATAATTATATGTTATGTGTGAAGGACATACAATATGTTATGATGCTGATATATAGTTGGTATACACACATTTTACCAAATAGTAAATATAATAAATACAACACTTATTTGTAATTAATTAATGTTTCAAAATATAAAACAAACTATAGGTTACATTACATGTAGGCTTAAAAACCAAATTGATTTTACTGTGATAAATTTTAGTTTTGCAAATATCTATATTCTATCGAGTTTTCTATATTGCTACAAAAAAGTCATACTATGATACTAAATTGATTGGAAAATCAAGAAAACAGAGCTTATAATGCTTTATTCCAGATGCTTAATAAATATGCAAAGAATATTCATTATCTTTTCTGAAAATCAGTTCCCATACCTATGTTTCTTTATATTTGTTATTACTAAAAAAGTATTAATAAATTCCCATGAGGATATACCCATTAGCCATAGAAGTGGACTTGCCGCCAAGACAAAAACCGTTTTTCCGTTTTACCTATAAACTAAAAAAATTATGAGATTAATGAAAATAAAATGTTACAATTTTTCTAACTTTTTTACCAAAAAATTTAATTTAATCAAAAAATAAAATATGTTTAGTCCTTGTATTTGTGAGTCTAATAAAAAAAACAGATTTATGATATATTTATTATTTCAGGAGATATCGTTATAGGGAAATCCTCGTGGGACACCCTGTATTGTTTGTTTATAAAGGTGCACATTTATATTAGACTGTTTGTTAATACATACACTTATAATTTGTTTTATCAATACTAATTTGAATACTAATTATGTGCCTAGGTACTTATATATTTTTTTATACTCATGTAATGAATATGTATACAATTCTATGATCCATTTAGATTATCATTGTTTGTATGATAAGACTTATGAATATCCCAAACTGTATGTTTCAATTTAATTTGTTTAGTAATTTTTATATTGGTAATAAAATATTTATATACAATTCAGTAGTTGAAATAACATGCTTAATAATTTAACATTTAGTAGCAACAAACATTTTATTAAGATTTAAGTATATACCGGCTATTTGATTAAAAGAATTAGGAAGAATTACCTATATTAAATATTTTCTTAATTGTTTTTGAATGAATATAAATTATTTATACTGGGTAATTCACCAAGCGTGCTCACCCTTTTTTTTGGTAATTTTAAATATACCTACCTACCTAAAGGCCATATTATTTTCAAATTCTTAAGATTTTTTGTACTTAAGAAGATACAAACTTCTATTTTTTTTTATTGGAATCCCTCTTTTCTACTGTATATAAATTACAAAGTTAATTATAAAATGGACGATTTTTCTCAAAACGTTGATGAAATTAATTCAAAATCGAACGAGTATTTTCTCAGTTATTATTTATTGAAATATATGGCTATTAAATAGCCCCCACATATCTTACAAATCCATCATCATGGACTTTTAATCCTTAGAATACAAAGTAACTCGAAAACTACTCATTCAAATTTTAATTTTGATATGTCAACATTTTCAGGAATATTTGCTAAATAAATTACAATAGAACAGGGGGTTCTTGTTTGAAATTTAAAAATATTATGGTCTTAAAGTACCTAGGTATATTTAAAATTTTGAAAAATCACTTAACAATAACTCCATTATTGAAGAAAAAAAGAGGGTGAGCATGCTTGGTGAATTATCCTGTATAAATAATTTATATTCAGAAAAATTAAAAAAGAGGATGAGTACTGAGCATGCTTGGTGAATCACTCTGTATACCCAAACTGTAATCAATTTAGATACGTTTTTCTGTTAATAATAAATTCAATTATGTCTGATGACTAATCACAGTTTAAAGTATTTAAATTGTAGATCATAGGCCAACAAATCATTTATCACAATTTTTTTTTATCATTGCAGAACCAAGTAAACTGAATTTTAGTGTGTATTAAAGATAACATTTTGTAACATAGACCTCTAAATATTTTTTGCCATATCTCCTAATGGCTAATACATTTACGCATAGCGGGTCAGTTATGGTCATGTACCACTATAACTAAATTTAAAAAAAATTATAAATGAGTAAAATATTTTGTTCATTTTTTCTTATACAATACTGAATATACTATATTTAAGTAAATTTAAAACATTTAGTGGATGCCACACACAAATATGTATTCTTTACCTGTTGAACATATTACATAATTTATATTTTTAGTTTTAGAGTTTGTGAATAGTCATAATATGATAACTGATTACAGATGCCTATTATTTAAATTAAAGTTCTCAAAAATATTGTTTATACAGTGTTAATCCTTATGATTGATATAAATCTAAAACCACTTAAGCGGCTTACAATTTACAATTTATCAGTATATGACAGCCAGTGTATTGCTGTCTCATAAAAAATCTTGCTTCGCTGTGATATATTTAAATTTATAAACAAAACTTATCTTAATTTCTATAGCGTTTGTTAGTTACTATAGAATACAAATAAAAATAGCAGACTGGGAGCTATTATGGTACTGTACATATTTTGTTTTATTTATGAAGGATCCAATTATAACATTTTATGTTGCATTATTGCATATTTTCAGCATTTTAGATATTTAGTACTATTTTATCAGTTTTATTTTACTGATATGCATTTAAATTATTAAACAGATTACATTTATTTTGTGTTTTTTCGTAAATCTTTTAATTTAAATGAAAATAGAAAAAAAGAAGGTTATTCGAATAGCATTGACAGAAATTAGGGGGGATTGAGAAGGGTTTATTTTAAGTCATAACGGATTGAAATACAAATATTTTAATTGCATATTTTGACATTTTCTGAGCAAAATGTATATTTGATAAATTTTGGCAGTTTAATTGTTATTTATAGCATATTTACGCAGTTTTAGTTTTATGTTAAGTACATTTATTTTAAATGTTAACTTTATTTTTTTTTTACTTTCATGCATTGTTCAATATTTCTGTTTCAATGTCTTATTGTACAGTCAAACTTTATTGGTAAACAATTCATCATTTTTATATTTAATAATAATTTAATATATTAAAGAAAAACCTAACCTTTTTTTTCATTGTAGGAGAAAACGAAGAAAATGAAATCAAACATACACTTCAGTAATACAATGTTTTTTTTTTTATTGAACCTAAGTCCTGGGACAGATCATTAGCTGTTGTAGAGTTTATGAACTGTGGTAGGGGTAAGGTTGGTACGGTAGGTTGTTTTTACAATTGTTTACGGCTGTTACAGTAGGTAGCAAACACATGTATGTGTGGCAAGGTTTTTAACTACTATGAACCCAGGTGGTCACCCATCCAGGAGCTAGTAGTTGTGGCCATTATTTACTCCCAGTCGCATTTTGGTAGCAGCCAACGGGCCACGCCAATCCACAATTTAATGTTGATAGACGATAGTGTAATATTGTTGTCAAAAAATAACTAATTACAAAAAATTGTATTTTATTTTAAAAAATTTTCTGTTCCATATTTTTGCGTATATTTCGGTTATTTTAAGTGCATATGTGTATGCATATTTCCTACAATTTGTGTGCAATAAGTCCCGAACCCTAATAATTATGTATGTATATTGTAGAAATATATAACATTCTGTGTTGCAGTTTTTGTCACAAATATGCTCTAGTGTACGCACTGGCCGGTGTCACTAGTTTCCGGATGGGTGACAACCCGGGATTTTTCGTGACAAATCCTCGCCACACATACACACACGTGTTTAAACCAACGGTACCCTCCTCCACAGTAGTAGGCTAATTACCTCAGTTGTCAAATCCTTGATTTCAAATTAAAAAATATGTATTTATAACATTCTATGGTACATACAATTATTAATTTAAACCATACACATTTATTCTTCTTACTTGAGGTTCAGCATTTTATAGAATATACCGAGTCATTATTTTATTTTAATGAAGCGGTACAAGATTTGACTAACTTCCAATTAGTGAATTTAAACATATGTAAAACCAATATTTAAAGCATAGTGGTATAAAATAATAACAAACATCTGATAAAATTTTAAAAGTATGTATATATTGTGTATTTACAATAAAGAAAAGACGGTTCAGAACTGGCTATAGACATATAACAATATATTAATGGTTCATTTAAACCACAATTTGTTTAGAAGGTAAGAAGTGAAAAAGGAATTATGTGTTGGGAAAATAGGCAGGAACTTTGAAAGGGATTTGGGAGAGTAGCTAAGGTTAGGTTTTCACGTTCATTTTTGGCATTCCATAGAATGTTGGTAAAATAATATATTAATCCAATCTTTAATCATGTAAAGTATAGTAGTACTAGTATGTACAGAATTAATGTGTAATATTAATCAAGAATGCTATACATTAATTGTTTTCTTATAAATTCTGTATAATATATTTGTATTATATTTTTAGGAACTAGTTCTTTAAGGCGCACAGCTCAGTTGAAAAGAAAATTTCCTAATCTTCAAGTGTCTGATGTACGTGGAAATTTAAATACAAGATTGAAGAAATTGGACAGTAGTCAATCTACTGGTGATAACACAAATACAAATTATAGTGGCATCATTTTAGCATTGGCTGGAATTCAAAGGATGGGATGGGAAAAACGTGTATCCCAAATAATTGATTCAGATGTTATGCTTTATGCTGTCGGACAAGGAGCTTTGGCAGTTGAGTGTCGTTTAGGAGACGATTATATTTTAGAGATGCTTGAACCATTGCATCACTATGAAACAGTTTTACAAGTAATATATTTTACTAATATTAAAAATTGATAGATATTATAATTTATTATTTAATATTTATATATTTATGTGGATCCAGCTGCATAAATACTAGTTTTTATTTATGAATATTAATTTGATATACTCTGGCTCACAAGAGATCAATATTGTTTTTTGACCAAAACTCGTCCGATTCCACACAACCCCCACTACATAATATAATGTGTTAGTATAATGCGCCCAACAATATTAATAATTAATATTAACATAATATAAAATATCCTAGGCCGTCACACCAATCTTCGCTCAGAATCATTTTGCATATACAATGTCTTTATATCAGTGGCGTAGCCAAGGGAGAGACTGAGGGGGCTGCAGCCTCTCCCCCCCCCCCCTGAAAAATATCCTGGCTTCGCCACTGCATCATATTGAATTCAAATTTAACACAATAAACATGTCAATATTTTATTGTTGTATTTGTATGTAGGTTGTTGCTGAAAGAGGTTTCCTTACACGATTGGGCGGAGGATGCAGTGCACCTGTTGGTATAAGGTCTACTGTTTGTTTAACAAAAAATGCTATGTCTTTGGATGGTGCCGTATGGAGTCTTGATGGCGCAGAAGAATTACAATATTCATCTTCTGCAGAGTTGGCAGATAAAAAAGTTATACAGAGCCACATTGATCAGTATAGAGGTGAAGATGGAGAACCACCAAAGAAATGTCCATACAAACAACCTAGACAGTTTGTAGGAGTTACACCAGGGAAAATTAGTTATTTAGATTTGGATACAGCATTAAAATTAGGTACAGAGTTAGCAGAGAATTTAATATCCAAGGGTGCTCTTGATATAATGAACGCGGCAAAAGAAATAATTCATTCTACCATCAAATAAATGTACACCATAGCTGTATTTATTATGATTCACTCTTTTCATTATTCTCTGGGGGTTGATATGTTTGGTTTTGGTGTTTTATGTTATCCCTTGTTATTTATTATTTTGTCCTTTTTTCTTTGAATGACTACCCCTTGTTGAATTCTAATGCTACTAAAATGATTGTTAGTAATATATAAATATTTACAATTAGTTACCTACCCATTATATATATTTTTTTGTTTTATCATCCCTACAAGAGATGGAAAATAACTTGCTCTAGTGGTAAACACACTAGTGCAAGGAGATAAATACTACAATGTGTAATAAATCAATATCATTTGTGGAAATACATATACAACACTGTTTGTTATTTTTGAATAGCATCCAGTTTAGAAAAAATAAACCTATTTCAAAAATGATTAAATTCATGTAGAAATATTCAAATGTTTTAATCAGTAGTATTTAAAGCATAATATTTTTATACTAAATAATGGATTAGACGAAAGTGTTATATTTTAATCTATGACATATCTACACAATTTGTCGATTTGGCATGCGCACGCCAGTGGCCGACATCATTTAACCTGCAGGCAACCGTCGCCAATTGTAAAATTAGTAGATTTTACGGAATACCAAATCGTCAATACGGTTATGAATGTCCTATAGAAATGTTGAATGTGTCTAGCTATAGCCACCAAAAAATACTCAATACAAAATTTGTTACTATATGTCAACCATAGGTTGACCTGGCCATAAGCGTCCGCCTACTTGTGTCAGCGACGGGATGACATTGGCCACGGGCGCCCGTTTAACATGTTAACAACAAGACGTATAGACATTTTGTCTAATGTTTTCTTTATATTTATTTTATTATTTAATAATATATATCCTATATTATGCAAAAATTGAATTACCAAATACACTAAAAAGTATAGAGGGTGTAACAGGAAGACCTGAAAATAAAATAACTTTCGTTCGTAAATATTTAAACATTTTTTTTTTTTTTTGAAAAAATTAAAAATAGCCAATTTGCAAATAGTTTTCAGATGAAGTTTAATGGTAAAAACATATTAAAATATTAATTACATATTTTCCATACACTTTAGTTTTAGACCAATAAGTGGTGGTAAATTACACATGCTTCGGAATGTCTGATTTAAATTTTTTATACAATATGTAACATCAATATTAAGATTTTTTTCTCAAAAATCCCATGAAACAATAAATTGTTTTCATTTTGAGCACTGATGATTTTGAATCAAAAATGAAAACAGTGATTCCTAAAGAGTATAGTCTAGTCTTAAGAGGACGCTACCCATGCATTTGTTGTCTCCGTCTTACACACTTACGATATGGCAAATTTTCGTTCACTAGTTTCAATAGTATGCTGTTATTTTTGATATTAAAGTGAATTGACCTATTATAACATTTTTAGGTAATAACATTATCTGTGCTTAAGCGTTAGATTTTATTCGATATTTTAATTTTCAAGCGAGAAATGAGCCTTTTTAATTTTTGATATTTTAAATACACATATCTTACTTGAAAATAAAAATATTGAAAAATCGCCAACGCTTAAGCACATATAATATTCTAACACACAAGTATGATAATAGGTTAATTCACTCTAATACTAAAATTAACAACACACTATTGAAACTAGTGAACGGAAATTTGCTATGTCATGCGTGTGTAAGACGGAGACAACAAATGCATGGGTAGCGTCCTCTTAAAGATTATAAATTCAACTACTACTACCATCCACCACCGTATAAAGTGGCAGCTTTTCACCAACCAGCATTTATAATTTTGTATATTGCTACAGTATAGTTTTCTTACACTCACCGATGAGTTTACTCATGAGTCGTATGCGTTTGTCCATTCAATTTCCTGTTTTAGTGTTTTCATATGAGGTATAGGTACTGTACACATTTTTCATATTTTATTTTAACAATGCCAAAAGAAAAACCAACAGTTGCGGGCCGTTTGCAAAATTTTGTGAAGGAATTTGAATTTTTTTAAATTTATGGATTCTTGTTTTAAAACTTTTTTATGATTCTTTTTACCTTATGCATATTTTAAAAATGTTGGGGCATATAAATGCATATTTTCAAACTTTTTAGTGCATGAAGTAATGAGCCCTGCTCATAACTTACATTTTAATCAAAACATAATAAAATGCTTATGAGATTGCTTAGATAATAATCTTATCTTTAAATATTATAAGAAGTCAATTAACTTTCATTTATAAACTAACCGAGCTAAACGTGTTCTGTTAAGCCCCTGAAATCTGGTTTATTTCTTAAAATTGTACAGAATAATATATATAATTTTTTAAGTAGATGAGTTTAAAGTAATGAATGTGAAGGAAAAAAACAAAAATGTAGCACTAAGGTTTGATTATGATACAGTAGGCTGAGCAACTTAAAACTAATTTAACATTCATTTTCTTATTCTAAGCTGAGAAAAAAGTCCTTAAGACTATAATAATAAAAACAAATACTGATTCTGAGAAATAATATTTATTAAATCAAAATACACATAGCAATTATTGGTTGGCTTGGTCAGTAGGTATAGTTTTGATGATATCTGAATCACCTGGATCGGTGATTGATAGCGTAGCAACCCTGAAGTATTTACCACATGCGGTACCTAATTCAATGTTGTTGCCGGAGTATTGGAAAACATCAGTCTTGGACAACATGGCGTAGTACTCAATCTCTGATACTCTGAGAAAAAAAAAACAATTAAATATGTTTTTTTAAACATAATGATATAGGTGATTGATTTTACCTGGTTTACCTTTTTTTTTATAGGTTTCAACCACCTATATTACTTAAGCATTCAATAAACCAGAAATAACGAAAAAAAAGAAAGTCATGGTTTAACTTGAGACTACTCCATAGGTAAACCCCAAAAATCGAAAATTGTAAATAAAAAACCATAAGAAACAGGGGTTTGTCCTACTTCTCAGTCTCACCTTAACGGAGATGTGTTGTTGGCAATGATGACCAGCTTAGATTTTCCTTGTCTTAGGGTTTTCAACGATTGCTTCAAGCCAAGAACGCATTTTCCAGATTTCATGACAAGAGCCAACTTGGTGTTGATGCTTTCTAAAGCTTTTTTCTAAAAATAATAATTTTTAACAATGTAATTAACATTTTGGAAACAACAATATTATCTTTATGAAAATATAATGCACTACATATAATTAAGTATGCAATTACCTAACATAAAAAAGATAAGGTATTAGGTTTTTTTTAAGTAGAAATCAAATGTACTTCAAAAAAATACAAGTACTTTAATAGAAAATTTTGGTTAAGTTTAGTTTATCGCACACCATAGGTACATGTTTAGATTTTTTATTATCATTTAATTATGATTATAATTTCGAGTATTATCAAACAATTTGTTTTTATACATTTGTAAAAGGCATGATGATAAAGTAACATGGTGTGTATCGTGTATGGGATTTTTTTATTATTTAACCGTACACACAAATAATCCCTATTTTGAATGGTTGGTAAAAATTATATTATTAATATATACATTGTACTATGACTACTTAAATAAACACAGCCATGGCAGCTAGCTAACACTGAGCATAAAATTGTGATAAAATTTCCCCTAGAGACTTGGAATAAAAACTAAATTATTGTATACTATAATAATAATCTATTTTATATTATTCTTGTCATTCACAGGTCTGGGGAACATGCGCAACGATAGTGATAATGAAACTTTAGCAGTCATGCATTATACACCATAATGTATAGTAATGATAACGATAACTCCAATAATGCGATGCCTACGTCATAAAATGTTGGATGTCTGCGTAGTGCATACGACTTGAATAACTAAGATTCCTAGTTACCATACAAATTTGAAAATTCTGAATAACAAAGCTAAAAAATTGCGTTTAACATTTGCCCCAGACATCTGGAGTAAAAGTGAATAACTAAACAAATTCAAAGTTAGGTATAAGGTTGTTGTAAAACTAATAAGCAGAGGGAAATGAAAATTAATTTTTTTTTTAATTTTAATTAAACACAAACATTTAAAAGAAAATACATAATTCAATGAAATGTGAGTAGGGTAGCACACTTACAAAATTTGATTGATACCTACATTATTAATTTATAATATATAAATATATAGTTACTCTTTTATATGAAATCAGTTTACTCGACTTCACCCTATATAACAGCAGATTTATTAACTTTGATGTACCTATACCTACAACTAAAATTAATGAGGGTATTTACCCCTAATGTATAGAAACAAATTAAGAAAATCCTTAAAATTTAGATTCTATAACGATTAACTGCGGTTATAAGTACCTACTTATTGAATTAAAAACTTAAAGTTAATAAAGGTGGTTAACAAACATTTCGGTTTGTTTTAGGGTACAACAATAAATACTGAAATTACATGCTCTTGAAAAACTAAATCGTGTTCAACCAACCTAAAACACCGGTAAATTATCAATTACCCAGTTCAGAATTAACAATTTACGGTTGTGAATAAGTGATCTAGGACTCTCAACAATTACAAATAATCTCTAAATTCTAGTCATTTCACACTTAAAAATTATTAGTATAGGCAGTGAATAACACGTGGTTTATCGTGTAGCACAACAAAATTATAAAAAACACGGTTGTCATATTTTCATTTATTAAAAAACGTACCTGTTTCTTTCCAGCGGCCATCGTTTACGGTCGGTGTTTAGTAAAAACTAATTTGAGGAAAATAGAAAAATTCGAATGGTCAGCGGCACCAGAGACGTCCGGGAGTTGCTACCGAAAAAGAGAATGGCGGACGCCGAACGAGAAGGACTATGGGATGACGTCGACGATTGATGCTTTGACGGTCTCGTCGTAGCCGTACGCAGCGTGGCGGGCGGGCGTTGTGTTATCATAATACAGTGTTAATGTATGGACCATGGTTGCAGTAGCCAAACACTGGTAAAGACACAGTGTGACCAAGTGAAATTTGAGCAAATGGTACTGGTTTAATATTGATGCCCGCCAAGAAAGTATTCTCCCGCACAATCAAGTTTAAATGATGCCCACACCACGAATTAAGGTATACTTATATCTTAATATTCATGCCCACAACTTATACAGTTATATATTTCGTATTTTCAATGTTCTAAATTTCCTATTCATTATGCTGTGTACACTAAATTTATACATTATAGTTTATTATAAATTTAAAATTAAAATAATAATAAATACAAATAGGTAAAGTACCTACATTAATATTTTAATAGTTTAATCAATGATGAAATCCAACAAAATAATTAAATTAATTTTATTTAGGTATTTGTTTACCTAATGGCCCACAACTAAATTATAATAATCAAATTCATTATTATAATACTAATAATTACCTACACATATAATATCAAATATTTTTCAAGCAGCAATATTATTCAGCAGTAATTCTATGAATGAATAAAAATATCATGATAATTAATAAGTACCCAATAAGTAATTACTGTTCATTAGTTACGAATTATGATTAATGAGTACCTGTACCGCGAATTAAGATATCTTAATTCGTGACACGTACACTCATTGAAATTACAGTATGTGGTAGGTACTGAGTAAATAGTTTAATAGTTATATTATTTTTTCTTCTGAATAACGCAGCAATGACTTTTCTGTATTTATAATATTTATAATAATTATAGATTATATTTATTATATTTGTAAATAAAATTAGATATTTCCATTCTTATTTCCTATTTATTTTTGGTGACAGTCATTTTTGTGTTTGGCCAGCTAGTATCGAAATAAAAAAAATATATTAAAATTACAATTTTACATATTGGCTATTTTTATGTATTATACATCAATATATTATCATTATTTTATCGCGATTATAGTAATTGAAACGCGGTCTAGCGTGTAACACCATGGTTAGCCGCGGACCGCGCAGTTACTAATGCAATATTGTCCACTGTGCTGCAGTCAACGAGTTAAGCACGCACCCTTAGATGACCATCCGGCTTTTAGCAATGAATCCTCGCACCACATAAACACTTGCTCCCAAACCAACTGTAACTATAATATTAAAATAAATAATTGATAAATAACAATAATTTTATTAATTAATAATTAAATAATTAATCGATATTACCTATACACAGCTATTTTTTTTATTGTTAAACTCTTAATACTTGATTTTATTATCTTCATTTATTACCCATATTGTTCAACATGGGCTCGATTAGGTGGTTCTTTAACAATAAGTATATTGTTGATTGTACAAAGACACAGAATTTTATATAAATTATTTTTTTTTTTTAAAGTGATACCTAATTTGTATATAAGGAAGAAATATTACTAATATCCATCATTGTAATTTAAGTATAAGTTATTACTCATTATTTATCTTGCAAATATGTATACAAACATGTTCAATATATTAGGTATGTTAATATTAGTAGTATATAATTTATGTACCATTCCTGGGACACCTTCATTTTATATCAGTAAAAGATCACAAAGAAAACAATGTGCAAAAATATCAGAAAATTGAAATGCAATAATAATTGAGGCGCCTAGAACACAAGGGGTATAAGTGACATTTCTGACAAACCTGAGATAAGTGCACAGCAAAAATACGAATTTTCAGTTTTATTTTTAGTAGAGAGATATAAGTGAATTATTTGCTATGTGCTGCGATCTAGTAGCAAATTCATTTTGGATTAGCTGTAAAGAGATACAAGTTCACATATTTCAGGCGCGATTATTTCGAAATTCAAATAATGTCACTTATACCCCTTGTGTTTTAGGTGCCTCAATTAAAATATTTTTCACAAAACTTATAATATTAATAATTAAAAATTGAAATACAATATTTCCCCAAAAATATTTTTTTAATAGAATTGTTCTATCAAAAATAAAAATCGAAATAGCATATTTAATTGCAAAATGTATTAAAAAGAAATTGAAAAAAAAAATTTAAAAATAAAAAATATAATAAATAATAAAAATAACGGAAACAACTATCAAAGACTTTAATAAATTACAAGAAAATGAGATGCAAAACGAATAGAAACTCAATGTTAAATAATGCAATCTTTGTAAGTTTTGTAAATATGAATACTATAATACTAATAATAATAATAATAATAAAAATATTAAAATCATGAAATATAATCTAAATAAAATTCCAATTAAAGGAAATATTTTAATTATCGATCATGGACACTATATTTATGGAAATGGAAAGCCTTATGCTTCTAAAATACTAGACTCGCCAACATAGCTTGAAATTTGTAAAATAGATCATGATTTAATAATTACAACTGGTACTTAATTTATAAATATATCCATGATATTTGTGTTGTTCAAGATTTAGGATATATTAAAATATGTTGCCTAGGCATGGGATGTACAGGTTCCGATCACAAAATGCTTATAATTTATTATTAATATTATTAATTTAATTTTTAAAAGAATTGTTCTATATTTAACGCTCACCCGAATGGGGCACGTGTCATTAAAATCCAAAAATCTTTAAAAACGATTTTACACTATGATACTATGAAGGGGACTTATAAAGAATTAAAATCGAAAATGTTTTATGTAAAAATGAACATTCTAACATAAATAGCAACAGAGTTATACTTAAATGAAAAATATGAAGCGGAGCCAGCGGAGGGTAAACTTTTAATATGTAGTGTAGATAAGCATATAAACAGTCCTGTAAAGAATACTTTTAAAAAGTACTTGAGTAAATACTCGAATACATTTTTTTTAAGTATTTAAGATACTACTCAAATACTTTAATTGTATAGTATTTCAAATACTACTCAAATACTTTAATTGTATAGTATTTCAAATACTACTCAAATACTTTTCAAATACTTTTGGTTTTTAAAGTGGGTTTCTAATCATCGTAATATAAATACATAAGTAGTAGGTTATCTAATAGTTTAAAGGTAATATTGTTATTCAATAACTATTTTTAGAAATCTGGTTTTCACAAACCTTCGGGCTTCGGCTAACACAGAAACACAGAATATTAAATAAAACTATTATTTTATTATTGTAGTTGACAATAATATTTTTCCAACCAATTATTTCGAATAAAAATAAATTGTTCGAAATAAAAAAACCAAAGTATTCAATACCAAAAAGTATTTAATACAAAAAAAGTATTTAAAATACCATTCAAAATACTTCATGCTAAAAGTATTTAAAAAGTTATTCAATACTTAAAAAAGTATTTGAATACTTTTACTCAAATACTTTTACTTAAATACTTTACAGGACTGCATATAAAACATAGGTATCTGTGTTATTCCGACTTGATAATATCAAATATTAAATGAAATATAGGAAAAAACAAGTGGAAAAAAAAACGCAAAAAAATCTGCAAAATCATTCCCAGCTTTACAGATTACCCGTTTAGGAAAAACATAAAAAGGAGGCCGGAAACTCTTTTACAGATATCTGCAAAGGCTATCATGAGACAGGTGAAATACCCCAAGTGCTTTATTCGGCAGGGTCAACTACAGTTTTTCAGTAGAATTGCATAGATGGATGCCACAAATATGCAATTTTCCGTAAACGTCTTCAAAGCATGAAGAAATTAGTAGGTGAATATGCAGCGCTACACATTCTCCCATCAGTTTCAATCCGACCAAGAACATTATTAAATCAAAACGCGTTAACCCAACGAGCTACAACACTTGGGCATGTATAATGAGCAGGGCTCGTAAGTTCATGCATCTGCATGTTTTTTTTGCTACACAGGAAAACATGCTAGCCGAGATACAAATCCGTTTCATAACAATAGTAATAATAATATGAAGTTTGATAGTGCATGTTTTGGGTGTAAAGGTATATTTGGCATATAGTCGATTTTTTACAGTCGTTAGTGCATATTATTTCATAAAAATATTTTTTAGACAAATATTTGAAATGTTTCTTGTTTCTTATTTACTTTCCTGTTTACAAAATTATAGTGTTTTGATTTATTTTTATTCAGTGAGCGTGTGACTACCTAATGTCCTAGTACCTACATACTCATTTAGATTTTATACGTTTTACGAAATATCGCGGAAACAGTGTAATCGCTACCACTACCATCCTCCACCGTATAAAGTGGCAGCTTCTTACCAACCAGCATTTATAATTTTGTACATTGCTACACTCTACAGTATAGTTTTCTTACACTCGCCGATGAGCTTACTCGTATGAGTCGTATGCGTTTATCCATTCAATTTCCTGTTTTAGTGTTTTCATGTGAGGTATAGGTATAGGTTACTACTGTTGTACACATTATTCATATTTTATTTTAACAATGCCGAAAGAAAAACAAACACACACATAAAACTGTGGAGTTGTTTTGACCACCAAATAAGTCAATTCCGTGCACATTCGAGCGTTAAATTTCGCTTAAGGATGAAGAAGTGTTGATTTGACTACGCTATGCAGTTAATAGTAACCATTTGATTTAACTTACTATTTTAGTTAATACAACTAAAAGTTTCAGTTCAAATTAACTTCATAAAAAATATCGTTACAACTACATCGCTGTATGTTAATTCAACTATCTGGTTAGTTAATACAACTTGAGTTTCAGTTCTAATTTACTTCACAAAAAGTATCGGTATAACTACATCACTAATGTTATCTCAACTATTTTAAGGAGTTAAAAATTAAAATCAATTAATTTTATACATTAAATAATAATGCAAAAAATATTGATGTCTGTCAGGGATTCGAACTACTAATGGAATTGAAGTTTCCTATCCTACCGCCTAACCTACCGAGCCACTACCTAACATATATCCATTGACGGAAACACTA
>NC_042494.1:9428359-9435493 GCF_005508785.2 Acyrthosiphon pisum
AATTAGGTACTTCATTAAAAATACAACGTTCTTTTATACCGGTCATTGAAACATTATCCTGATTAATATGGTCTTCATAATTAATTTTGTTTCTGATACATTTTGATTCTTTCAACAAATTTTGTAGGTCAGATTTTGGTAAATAACATATCCGGCAATAAAAGTTTGCTGAAAAACTTTCAACAAACCCCAAAATAGAATTGAGACCTAGATTAACTTCTAAAACAAGCCCCAAAGTAAAATAAATTGTTACATTAGTAGAAAGTAAAATACCGTTTTCTTGAATATCAATTAGTTCTTTTATTAGAGCTGCAAACATTTTTTTATTATTGATTTTTGATTGTCCTCGATCGGCAGAATGAAATAAAAACGCTACAAAAATATTATTTAACGATATTTGACAAAATTGTTGACGGGTTTAATAAATATTTTGATATTGATTGAAATATATATTGGTATTAAAATAATATAATATTATACCTATATACATACATACCTTAATACGTTAAACGTAATTTAGTCATTAGTAAAAATAACTTCAAACCATAGCAGTCAAATCAACTAGATGGCTAGTCACAACAACGTTCATTGATATTTGTTTTAAGAGTAAAAATAATTCAGACTAACTCATTAACTAGTAGTCATTTTAATCCTCCAAACATGTTAAATTAAAATAACCTGGATTCTCAAAATAACAATTTTAATGAGTTATTTCAATACCTTCAAATAGTCGAAATAATATATTTAGATCAACACTCTATTGCAGTTGATTTAACTGACAAATGCAGTTTACTTCAATTATAATGCTTGAGAACATGGTATGTAGTTAAAACAACTATCCCATTTCTATGCAGTTGCGGGCCGTTTGCAAAATTTTGTGGAGGAATTTGAATTTTTTAAATTTATGGATTAATTATTATTATTTTAAAACTTTTTCATGATTTATTTACATAATGCATATTTTGAGTGCATAATTTATAAATGTTAGAGCATATAAATGCATATTTTCGAACTTTTTAGTGCATATTTTAATGCATATTTTGACAATTTTTAGTGCATGAATGCATGCTTATTTATGCATTTTTTAGTGCATGAAGTAACGAGCCCTGATAATGAGTGTTCGAGCCAAGCTATAAGCGCCTCGCGTTATCGAAATCGGCGGCGACGACGACCGTTCCCTATCAGCTCCCTTGTCATCCATACACCTCTTATTCTGTTAATTGTGAATTATTATAATAATAAATTGTTGTACTTGTTTAATCTCTTTGTGTTGTTGTATTATCTATGCCAACGCCCCATTATTTTTTTTTCTTCTATTATTATTATTATAAATGGTTTAGTTTCATTTTTTGGTCCGCTTTTAAAGCGCCTATACTTTTTTATATTGTGTGATCCGCTAATATAGCGATCTGTATTATTTATTTTGTTATCCGCTATTATAGCAATTGTTATTATTTATATGTGTGACCCGCTATTAAAGCGAATACAACATATTATATTTTATATTATTTTCATGGTGCACACAGTGGCCGATTATTATTAATTCTTTTTATTATTATATATTGTGTGTCGCGATTAAACCTGAACTATTTTCAATAAAAATACAATCTCCAACACGCAACCGTAAGTCTTTGGTTATTATTATTATTATTGTCACCGTCAAACCGGGAACCTGGTTGTTGTCTGCGTTGGTCCGTCATTCGTCGCCGCGTAAGTCCGCCAGCAACATATTATATACGTATGTTGTGTGAGAGGCCGCCCAGGTCGTCCAGGTCGTCTGCCTATTGATTCATCTCCATCATCGTCTCAAGACCTCAATAGGATTAAGTTAGTTTTTAAGTATTGTCCCTGTGTTTGTGAGCTCTGTGGTCATTGCACCAAACCGACTCGACCACAGAGACCCTCCACCTATAACTAGCTTGTACCATCCTCATTCCTCGGTAGGTCTCTCCCGTCCTCGGTGTTGTCGTCGCCGTACACATTTAGTTGCCTACCCAACCCAATATTAGGCGAGGGCACATTTGGTTGCTTACCCAAAAATAGTCGTCGTTTAGTGGTGATATTGGCCACCATCAACGTACGATATCTCGTCTCGGTTGTCACCGAGTGGTCCTTCGGGTAGTGCCTATTGTGGGCCGCGTACAATGAGAATTTAAACACTATTTAAATAATTCGATAAAAAAAACATCATAATATAAATTATACATATATATTATGATAAGATATTCAATACCGGATGTTAAAAAAATAATCAGTCTAGCGACATAAACGTTGATATATATTATTATTATTATTATTAATATATAATACTTCGTAAGTATTATATTCGATATAAATTGTCGATGTTTAAAATTTTATTTTTTTATAATAAATAATAGTAATGGAAAATAAAAATCAAATTAATGAATTATCTTTGCCAAAAACTATAAAAGAAACGATATATGCTAATAATGTAAAAAACGAATTTGGTCCATATAAAATCAAGAATAAAATTTTCGAACATGAACAAAATAAAGCGGAATCGTTTCGCAAATCATGTGTAATATTCAATAAATTTAATAAAATATTACAAATAAAGTACAATAATCAAGAAAATACTTTTACATCGGAAGAAATGGAAGAAATAATACCGATACGAGCAATGTATTATTGCACTCATGATTGGAATCAAGGTGCAATATCTGAATTTATTGATTTTCGAAAAAACTGGAAATTTCCTATTTTGTATTCTCAGGTTCGTGGCGATTTTATTCCATCTTGGGATCAATGGGAATGTTTTGGTATGATAAAGTCTGAAATTACAATATCTGAATTTATTAAAAATTTTAATAATAATTTTATTGATAATTTTGAGAACACATTGCGGTTTAATTTCTATAATTACATAGATAATAAAGATAAATTATGGTTATCAATTGATATAATTTCGAACAATCATTTTATGCCATATAGTCAAACTCCAGAAAACGATGATACAGATGAAGAATATGAATGTGGAAATATTAATTGTGAAATAAAAATTGCTAATAAAATAGAAATGATCGAATAACAACTTGTTTAACAAAACAACTCGTTGTTAAATATATATTATTGCTATGTTATTAAGAAATAAATATAATTTAAATAGGTACTCGATTAAAAAAAAAATATATATATTTCTATTATAATAAATAATAGAAATGGAAAATTTGAAAACATTTTTAAATGAATGCAACGATAAATATGAGTTTGTAAAAGTATTTGATTTAGAAAAAGGAAAAAAGTATGAGCTTACTCGTTTCAAATATATTGATGCAATGTATGGTAAGACAGTAGCTGTTATATTAGATAAAAAATTTCAAGTATTTTTACCAAATAGATTTTCAGAGGTGTTTACAAAAGAACAAATGCCATTATATAGTCAAAATTCGAAAACTAAAATCAAACTTATTTATAATGGATTGCAAATTTTAGATAACGGAAGTACAATGCAATTGATACAATTTGAATAAATAAATAAATAAATATAATTACTTTTATAAATGGTATTAATAAAAGTTAAAAATGGACGTTTTCATTTATCAAAAAAAAATTATAATAATAATTATAAAATAGGTCTGGATTCAATATTCATAAAAGATTTAAATTGGATTAATATTAAAATAGATTGTAAAATACAAATTCTTGATAAAATTATAGAAATAAAAAAAGGAGAATATACTATTACAGAATTAAACAAACTATTTAAACCTATAGTGTTATCTTATGTTAATAAAAAAATTGAAATAATATCTCCTTGTTATTATATTTTAGATGAAAATTTAAAAAAATGTTTAGGCTTTCAAAACAACAAATGATTTTTCATTTCCTATTAATAAATCAACAATGTTTGTTCCTACTTCCAATGAAAAATATATTAATATAGAGAAAGAATGTAAAATTACAATATATAAAGATGATGAAAATTCAAATAATATTTATAAAATACCTATTGGTATTTATTCAATGGATGAATTAGAAACAATATTGAATGCTGATAGAAACAACGATTTTATAAAACTTAGAATAAGTGAAAAAAATAAATTAGATATTGATACTAACTATCATAATTATTATATAACGGATGATTATTTAATTTCATTCTTTAAAGCAGATAATAATTCCATACATTTTTATACACAAGGTTTTTTTAAAAATTTTAATGGTGTTATAACAAGTCGAAGTAATAATATTAAAACTATAATAAAAGGAAACTATTCCATAGCACAATTGAATAGTTTATGTCGGTATAGATTACCTTCAGGTATCAAATTACAAAATGTTATTACATTAACTTCAAAAACTGATTTTGATGGACAAAAATTTAAAATTAAATTTAGGGATTGATAATATGTATTATTTATATAAACATATTGGAGAAGTCTTAAATAATAGTTATATAAATAAACGATTATTAGATGTACATTGCAATATAATTGAAAAATCTTTTTCAACTGTTAATGATACTAGTCATATCGAGGAAGATCTTTTGTATAATTTTTATTGCGATTGTGATAGTCCTTATATAAAATCTAATCCAATAATGTACATACAAGTTAAAGGATATTTTCAAAGAATAGAAATTTATATTATAGATCAAAATGGTAAAAAATATGTTTTTGATGATGATAATGATTTTATTGTTCATCTTGATTTAATTAAAGAATAAATATTAAATTATTTTTCAATAGAATATTTCTATTGAAAACAAAAAAAATATATGTATATATTTTAATCATAAAAAAATTTTTGTTCTTCTATAGCACCTTTTTCAATATCAAACAAAAATTCATCTTCTCTTATGAAAAAAATATAACAAATTGTATCTTTAGGTAAATCTTCATGTAACTCAATATGTAAAATATTTTTTTTAGTTGTAGTCATATTATTATTTTGTTGATAAACTGTTTATAGTTAGAAATATTGATCTATATTCCTTAAAATCAATTGGATCATCATACATCAATGGAAGTTCTTGAGTATTTTTATGATAAGTTAATTTATAAGCCATTGTGTTCGCGCCAAGCAATTAATGCTTATCGCGGGACGCTAATCTGCGCGACGGTGACATCTTCCCTCCTCTTCCGTCCACTCATCCACTCTTCTTCATGCCGTTATTATTGTAAAACGATTATTATTATTTTTATTATAATTGTATTATTGTTATATTTTTTCATATGTGTAATATCTTATACATTATCTGTCTGCCTTTTGCCTCAGATAGTACTATAATATTATCACTATTAGATAAATATTTTGTTTTTGTTTACATTCTGCGGCCAACGACCTTATTATTTTTTTTTATTGTATTATTATTATTCAATTATTGTCGTACGTTGTTTTTTGTCCGCTATTACAGCGAGACACGTTTTTATATTGTGTGATCCGCTCATATAGCGATCTATATTATTATTCTTATAAATATTATACTTTGTGATCTGCTAATCCGTAAATTATTCGTGTAGTCCGCTATTAAAGCGAGTACAGCTAGTATATTTTGTTTCTTTTATTTTATACTTCATGGCGCACACGGTTGCGATTGTTATTATTATTATATTGTGTGTCGTTATAAAATCTGAGGTTTCAAATAAAGATACGATATCCAACTAAATCGTAAGTCTTTACTTTTATTATTATTCTCGTCGTCAACCTTGGCAGCTCACTGTTGTCAACGTCGGTGCTATAGATAAGTGCCGTCTGTATTCCGCGCGTAAGTCCGCCAGCAACGTAGGTACCTACCTACGGTGTGTGAGAGGCCGCCCCAGGTCGTCCAGGTCGACGCATGCAAACAGCGTCAGTCCAGTGGGTCATCTCAAGACTTCAGTAGGGTTAAGGTAGTCTTATAGTAGTATAATCCCTATTATTGTGAGCTCTGTGGTCATTGCACCAAACCGAATCGGCCACAGAGACCCCCTCCCCATAACTAGCCTGCACCATCATCACTTCGATAGCTCTTTCCCGTCCTCGTCGTTGTCGTCGTCGTCGTGCGTAGAATTGCCTACCCACCAACCATCAGGCGAAAGCACATCTGGTTGCCTACCTGCTACAATAGTAGGTGTTAGAGGTGACACAGACAAAGTCAAAACCTCCTCAAAAACAACATTGTTCTCGGGCATCACCGAGTGGTCCTTATTCGGCTGTTACGTTCAAACTCTCGTGCGCAAACACATTGAATCCTCATAAGATTGACAAAATGTATTATTCTTAAAATCTTCATCTTGACGTTCTGTAGGATAACTTATTCCATTTATTTCAAACCGATAGTTTCTAAGATTACAATGATCAAATTCACCAGGATCATGATCTTGAGTATTTAATTTGTTTGTTTGAAAAACAAAACCACAATAAAACAGGAGGATTTTCACTTCGATATTGAGATGTTAAATCAATTTTTATAGTTTTTCCTGTTATATTTCTTTCCTCAATACATTGCCATGCTTTACAATTAATAGTATATTTTTTTTCTAGAGAAATTTTATTTAAATCATTTATCAATAAAACGTTTTGTATACAATCGTATTCTACAATTTGAGTTTTAATTACAAATTCATCAATAATAATTTTACCATCTGCTGTTCCTGCAATATCTTTTTTTGATAATGCATCATCATCTGTATTTCTAGTAAAACATAATTCCATATCACAATTGAAAAGAAGATATGGATGGTCTTTGAAAAGTTGTAAAACAAATGTGTCTGATAATTTACCCTGTACACAAAACGTACCACCACCTTTAAATTTGCTTACAAAACCTGAGTTTATAGTTGGTCCGTTTGATATCAGAGAGTAGGTGTTAATTACACCATTAATTTTACTTTGTATTCCTACATACTCAATAATAGATATTGTTTTACCATGTATTTTAACTTCAACTTTAATAAATAAATATGGAACAAAATTATCAATTAGTTGTATTTTTGAATCTTTAGGATATTCTTTTCCATCTTTTTGTAAATATCTACCATTTATATAAAAATTTGTTTTTCTAATATCCAGAAAATTATCCATGTTATTTATTTTAAAAATTGTATCTTAATTAGGTGTATTAAGTTGGGTGTTATTCGTAGATATCCAAGTTTTAGTTTGAACTCTTTCAATATAAGGATCATACCTCGG
>NC_042494.1:9436826-9438977 GCF_005508785.2 Acyrthosiphon pisum
AATCGAAAAAAATGAATAATTTCAATAAATTTATAAAAAATTTGAAAAAAAAATATCTAAAAATTAAGTAATTTTGTGCTAAGTACTTAATTGAGCTAAGTAATTTTGATATAATACAATTTGGAAATAATATAAAAATATTCAGAGGTTGTTTCATGAGAGATGAATTACATCTTAAACCATGGTTAAATGAATGTGGAATATTAAATTTAAATAATTCTACTCAAGATGGATCACATTGGGGGGTTGCATGGAAAAAAATTAAAAAAAAAAAAAATTTATTTCGATTCATTTGGAAATCCTCCTCCTCCAGAACTTGTAAAATATTTAGGTGAAGATAACCTTAAGTATACAGATGATAAATTCCAAGATTATGACGATCCACCCATATGTAGACATTTGTGTTTAGAATTTATTAAAAGTTATAAAAAATTTATTTTAAATTTAATAATATAAATTATAAAATGAACGACAATGATCTAATACATTGTTATAAATGTAAAATTAAAACAAAAAATATAAATGCAACTAAAATTCAAACAGTTAACGGTAGATGGAGAATTTCATTAAAATGTTTCATCTGTAAAACAAATAAAAGTAAATTTATAAAAAATCCTGTGATTGAACATAATATTCCCAATAAATCAATAATTTCAAATAAAAAATTAAATGATACAGATAAAATGATATTAGCTAAAGAACTTCATAAACCTGTTAGAATAAGATTTCCTAAAAGAAGAATTTTTACTAAAGGTATTGATGATTTATGGGCTGTTGATTTAGTTATAATGAGAAATTATTCAGATGAAAATAATGGATATTCTTATATAATAATTGTTATGGATACGTTTTCAAAATTTTCTTGGGCTTTACCGCTCAAAAAGAAAGGTAGAATTAGTGTTTCAAAAACATTTGAAAAAATAATAAAACTTGCTGAATCACAAAATCATCAAGCACCAAAGTTACTTCACGCAGATAAAGGTTTGGAATTTGAAAATAAACATTTTAAAAAAGTTTTGCAAGAATATGAAATTAAAATGTATCACACCCAAAATGAAGAAAAATCGTCAATTATTGAAAGATTTAATAGAACATTAAATGGGAAAATGAGATTACATTTTGAAGTTACAAATTCTAAAAAATGGATTAAAATTTTACAAAGTTTAATAGATGAATATAATTTCAAAGATATACATCGATCTATTGGTATGAAACCTTGTGAAGTAAATAAATCTAACGAAGATGTTGTTCTACACAAATTATTTTCTACAAAAAACAAACCTAAACCAAAAATTAAATTTAGTGTAGGTGATAAAGTAAGAATAAAAGCTTATAAAAAAACATTTGGTAATAAATATAGTAATAATTGGACAAAAAAAATATTTATAGTTAATGAAATTTTAAACACAAATCCTATTACCTATACAATTATAGATTTAAACAATGAAGAGATTGAAGGGAGTTTTTATAACGAAGAGTTACAAAAAACAAAATTTTAATAATATGTCCTTAGTTAAAGGAAGTGATATCTATAATAGTCAGGTTTACCTACCATGATTAAACAAAATTGAACCTTTAATTAAAGGAAGTGATATCTATAATAAAATGGATAGCAAAAAAACACATCCTACTAAAACTTGCGATAAATGTAACTTAACAGTTACTTACAAAAATTGGGCTGCTCATTTGAAATCTATTTGTCATCAAAACAATGATATAGATCAAACAATTGTACCTTTTAGATTTAATAAAACATATAAAGGTATGCCAATTAATTAAAGAAAACAAAAAAATTATAATTATTTGAAATTAATGAAAAATGATATAAAAAAAGGTGGGTAAGTGGATGTCGCTCTGCTGTACAGTAGGTTAGAAGTGGGTCACTGTATAATGGATGGTATTAAATTTGAATTCAATGACATAATATCACTGTATAAGAAAAACGATTCTGAGCGGAGACGGTATATCAGTCTATGTATTAGACATATATATACTTATCTATGGTATTAAAAAAAAATTGACCTATAATAGGTACCTATAATAAATTCCAAATTAATCATATCATAATATCTATTAGGCACCTATAAGTTATAACGCGTTATACATCAACAAAAAACCGTGGTAAAATCATAGATATATAATAGTATACTT
>NC_042494.1:9439027-9474166 GCF_005508785.2 Acyrthosiphon pisum
TAGTTCGTATATAATATTATATACATAAAAGTGTATATTATATTATACAGCGGTTTATTATGTATCGTCCCCGCATTCTTCTGGATATTATAATATATTATATTTTGCGATATCGATGACAATCGATGATAAAGTACGACGCGTCTATCGCATAATATACCGTTGTTCTGTGTGTATTGGATATATTATGTGCCACTGTCTACCAGTCATTATGTCATAGTACAACACAGATACAAATTATGACGATTGTAATTATAGACCGTGAAAACTCTGATAGAAATATCGGCAAACAAGTAGGTACCTACCTCTCATAATACAGGTAACTAAATAATAGGTATGCATTTATGTACTGAAATATTATACCGTCGAAAAATATCGTGGAAAACGTGATACATTGAAAAACTAACATCGGGGCGTTACAAAATTAATAAT
This sequence comes from Acyrthosiphon pisum, assembly GCF_005508785.2. Classification (NCBI taxonomy): domain Eukaryota; kingdom Metazoa; phylum Arthropoda; class Insecta; order Hemiptera; family Aphididae; genus Acyrthosiphon; species Acyrthosiphon pisum. The sequence continues at coordinate 9,439,460 of NC_042494.1, forward strand.
AATAGTTATTGTTGTTGTCGCGCTACGAAGGCCAGAAAAACTGAAGTGGGAAAAAATTCGTCGAAAAAATAAATACGAGCCGCGCGGCTCGAAAAAAAAATTCGACTGAGTCGGAGTGCAGTGAAACCCACCGCGCAAAGTGCGGCGGCCGAGGCGCTCTCGGTCCGCCAGCCGCCGCCGCCGTCGCTGTTTCGTTCGACGGTATCAGTGTCCACGACGGTGTTCCGACGGTACGGTCGTCCATTGCTATCAGTAACAGTGCGCAATAAAACAGTACACACAGTGCACGCGAGTTAAGTTCGGCGCGATCGTAAATTTTTTTTTTCGTATTTTCTCTACCGACAAGTTTCGTTTTTTTTTTTTTTTCGTTGAATAATTTAAATTGTTATAAACATAATATGTGTACATAACTCGTCGCCTTGACGCTTTTTTCCGAGGATATTTCGCACGGCCGAAATACTTTAGAGTACCTACAATAAATCTTATTGACATAGGTATTTCACACTTATATTTTAAACGTATACCGTCTATAAATATAAACGTATTATACTATAATGTGGTCGATATTTTAGATTGATATTATAATATTATGCTGTAATTATAATATCTTAACGATAAGACAATAACACGCATATCATATAGGTATAGGTGCAGGTAGTAAAAATATGTATGTATAATGTAATGCCGGAGGCTGGTTGCAAACTTCGACCTGCGGGGACGATTAAAAATAAAAATGCGATTTTATTACCGTGTGAACTTTTGAAACCTGTGTAGGAAAAAAATGCCCGTGTCTCGTTCGTGGAATTAAATACAAATAATGTTAATTAATTCATCAATTATTGAAATACCGACCTCTTCAGTGTATAATTTAGATATTTAGACATTTTCATCGATAACCCACAATAACCTGTAGGTACTTGCATGTATTACACTATTACACGATCTATAGCTTAACAATACACGCCCAATTAAAAAAAAAAAATCGATAAACGTGGTTATACAATGTACAAACATTTGAATAAAAATAAGCAAATTCGCGAGACGCGAGTAAAAACAAAACCGGGTAACGGGTAAAACACATAATATATTCGCACTGCACTTAGAGAAATACATTTTTACCCTCGTCCTCTCGCGTGTAAACGCTTTTTCCTCGAGAAAATACAATGCTGTATAAACGTTTATACACAATAAATACACACACGCACACACATACTTGTTTAAACGATACGATATCATATTTAAGTACAACGCGACGTTTTTTCATTAATCATTCGTGCGGGCGCATTGTATGGGGTAAAAATTAATGGAGCTTCACCGACATCTCCGCGGTGTTTGGACAAATATATATATATTATATTGGATTTTGTAGAAATCAATTTCGTTCGGTGAAAACTGAAAAGGCAGCCTCCGTTGCCATCGCCGCCGACGGGGCAAAATCGAAAAACTTTCGGTGTACATATTAAAGAAGTTTTGCTCTCCTTGTAATAATATTTCCATTCATTGCCCACCGCTAATTATAACAGTCAAACAGTTCACCAAACACATCACACTCATATATTATATAGTATCATTATTATTGTTGTTGTTGTTGTTGTTTTTGCTGTCGTTATTGTTATATTTGGAGGAGGGGGGACGAAACATGGTATGAAAGTTAAAAGTGATTAATCATAAATAAAAATAAAAGTTTTTCCGACAAAGTCGTCGCTTATTTCATACAAATTTCTCTGAATTAATTTAATTTTTTTTACTTTCTTTAATAAACGAAATTAAACGAGTAATAAAAAAAAGTAATTAAAACAGACAGTCCAATCAAAGATGATAATAACGCACAAAACTCGAATTCAAAACAGTGATTTTTTCTTCCCCCTAATTCACAGAGTTAAAATATGATAAACTCGTGAAAAGTTTCTGACACGCTTAAGTTAAAGCTGACAAAAGTATTAAAGTAATAGGAGGTACGGACTTGTTCGGTTTAAACATTATAATATTTAACGGATGTTGAATCATTCATATTTTATCGGATAAGGTTTAATTCCACTGAAAATCGTATAAATAATTTTAAATGTTTCAAAATGTATCTAGACGCTTGGTAATCACAACGAAAAATAGCCTCATTTTGTAATAACAAATTGCGTTTAGCGATCGAATTTGCATTTAAAAAATAAAATATTATTTACTTCAATAGACCTATGTATATCGTGGTGGGCAGTAAAAAAACACGTCTTAATTGCATTACTGTAATTATTGACGTGGTGGTTTTGCGGACTCGGAAAGATGCAGGCGACAAGGTGATTAATTATCCTTTGGGGGCGGATATATACGTAAAACATTAACCCGACAAAGGGTGGCAGTAATAAGTTAATAATTTTGGTTTAAGTTCGGGGTTCTAAGAAAGTTACACTATACATATCCATGCAACCGCGTCTACTATGAATAATAGTATATTATATATATAGAACGGGAAAAACATCGCAACATTTTGTCTTTTGTAGAGGAGTTTGTGTGTTTAAACGAGATTTGCCTATGCGGAAGTTATTTGAAAAGCTACGATGACGGTGTTTCCAGTTTTCCACACTTAGTTTAAATTAATGCGCATTTACAAATTTCTTTTACCTCCTGGTAGCAAAATATAAAAACACATTATAAAGAAATAATCGGTTGAAAAATTAAAACAGCGTACGCGCGGCGGCTTTTTGAGAGATTTTCCACTTACTTGCGCCTAGCAATTATAATATTTTTAAACAAACATCAAAATACGGACGGATGAACACGTGTTTGCGAAAACAAAAGTACCCTAAATGTAGGTCAGTGGATACGTTCTATCCATAGTGATATTTGTTTTTCGATAAGATTTATCATAAATGCATAACCCAATAGGCAACAGTTAAATAGTGTAGAATAATCGTCCGTACCTCCATAAAAGTAACAATATAATATGATAAAAGTATTAATGATAGGTAATAACCACCTAAACAGAGCTTAGCTAAAATTAATAGTTTAAATAAAGGTGTTTAATATTATTATGTGCATATGATTGGGATTTGGATTTATTTCTATAATAATAAATTTATCTATAATAATATTATTCTACAGAATACGCGGGTTGTTTTCGTCAAAGTTCTGAACAATATTTTATTCCAGCGTTCTAAACACGCACGCGATTACACGTCACACATTCGATTGTGTGTGAACTGTCATCGCAATTATCGGACGTATTATAATATGATGATTTATTAATTATTGCAACAACTAAACACGTTGGTCGTGTACTCGTATCAACGCGGCATGTATATTTAATATTTATCGATTCGATAGTTAGCCCGAAAACATTACTATTCTATGGCAATATAAAATGTACGGGAGATGAAAAACGAAAAATGTCAAATGGGTAAAATAAAAAAAAATCTTAACGAAGAAGAAGAGAAGATCAACTAGCTACATGTTTCTATCTCTCTCGCTCTCTCTCTGTCTTTCCGTTGCAAAAAAACGGCGGTAAACATTGCGTGATTTTTAAGTAAATAGAAAATTATTGTTTTTCCATATTCTAAACAAACACCCCACGACACCTACAGCTCTTATACTCCCCCCACGATTCCTTGATAATCACGTCGAGTGCTTCGACAATATACACATTACGCTTCCAGCGTCGTTGAGTTGTAACTAAACTGTATAACTGTATAAGCAATAAACAGAAAACACATTTACAGACGCGAATTTCATGGCCCTTAACGAATACCTGTTATTTTTATAATAATAATATATGTACAATATTATCGTATTAAATAAACGCATATTTTTGCAAAACAACGGCCGTCACACGAGTTCTTGACTTATGTCGTCAAGGTTTATATTTACAACAACAAAATTCGATACGCGTCTATCATTTCTTTCAGATTCTTTATTATCATAATTTTTTTAGTATATAACAACGACATCGGATTAGACAGAGCCACATAGGTACGCCCGACAAGACTATTATACGCAGTAGGCGTTTACAATAAATAATAACATTATAATAACATAAAATTGAAAACTTTAAGTGCCTATATATAATATTATTACACCTCCTAACACGTATTTGAAAGCATTATAAATTATTCGTTGTTCTACGCATTGTCACGTTGTGTATGGATAGCGTGGTTAGGTTTATACGGGCGTGCATCTAAAAAAAAAGCTAAAAAAACTTATCTGAGGGTAGGTAGGTAGATAATAATAATGTATTCCCGTCTACGGCGTGTCCGGGGATAGACAAATTGCTAATTATAAGTTATAATAAATGTGCTTCGTTCTTAATATTTCCCGCCAGGAAGGTAAAAAGAACTTTCTGCGGTGTCTCGGAAATTATTAATATATGGTTAACGTTACACCGAGTTGTTTACGAATATTTGGGCTGTGTGCATAACCTAAGCCAGCGTTTTAATAAGTACATAATAATATCATGGTACCATAGACATTTTACGATAAAAAAAAAAATCAAGCACACACACAAAATACTAATATACAAGACCCAGACCAATTCGATAAATAAATCTCGGCGTACGAATGTTTTATTTATATTTGATACGGTTAATACTGCAATTATTCAGAGGGGTTTTTATTAGGGATAGGCAGAAAACGTGACTTAATCCATTTTTTTTTTATTTCTGTTTTTTTTTACGACTTAAACCCTAGGAGCGTTTAATCGGCCAGGAATCGCCTCGGAAAAGCGCCTCCTATGGCCCATAAAGTGTCGAAGAATGTTTTAACGATCAGTCCTAACCCTCGTCACCGTCGCATTGTACTAGAAATCGGCACGTTTATTATGGGAGTTTGGGTAAACGTTGCAAACTGGAATTATGATTTTTTTTGTTACCCTCATTGTATGGGAATACAATTTATTTGGGTCAAGGGTTCGTTGTCAAAGGATATACGAGTATGTTTGCTCCACCGGAAGGATGCTCATGGGAACACATGGCGACAACGGTGCAAAAGAGAATTGTTAATTAGGAACATTATGTATTTTTTTCGCATGTACTTGAATGTATATTTTATTTTATTTCATACTAAAACGCTCAACAATAGAGTCAATAAGTTATTCAAAATTATTTGTTTGATATCTAAGTATTTGTTTAGAATAATCGATTCAGAGAGGGGGAAACGGTTCATTTACAAGCCAGCGTAAGCATATAGTATAAACAGGGAGAATATACACAAGAAACCAGCGACTTATGCGGCTAATTCACGTACATGTCACGGACGGCACGACAAAGTGGGAAATAAGTGACTATCTATAAGTCGTACAAAACCATGTAGCAAAGTGGTACCTGCTCAAAAGTTCATAAGCGTATAATATTTTACGAGACTATTTTGACACATCTACAGCGCTTTAAGAAGAAAAGGGAACGTCCATCACTGGCTAGGGAGCTCGTTTTTCAAACGTGCAAACACTTTGTCATTACAGTTAAGATGTAATTCGGCTACCTCCCTAGTTCCGAGGGCGTATTTATTCCTTGTCTTGGTAATGTTTAATTCTTATTATTACACCCGAATTCCTACCATCTGCACCATTAACTCTCTCGGGAAAATGTACTCAAATTCTGTGTTTATTTGTATTCCTTCCCAGTCTTATAACCGAAATACAATCAGGATAATATTATTAATTCATTCGTACACAACTGCGTGAAAAAACTGAGTTATAAAGATTAGCACTATATAATACTGACTCATATTATAATAGTGATAAAATATTACGAGTTCGTGCGATTGGGCTCGAGTGAATGTTTTCTTTCGTTATCTTTAGGTATAGTCATTATCATTATATACGTGACACCTCTGTGTGCAATGTACTAAGTAGGAATACAAATATAATGAATAAGTGGGCGAAAAGCAAATAACATTATTCGTGTATATAATATAACGTGTCGGTTGTGTATTGTTTTCAGTACAGTGAATGGTCGACGGACACGTTTACAGCGGCGGCGCGGCAGGCCTAAGATGGACAAGTGGCGATGACCAGCGGGAACGGTCGGACGACGGCGGACGATGACGCCGTTGCATCAGTGGACTGCACTGGTCGCGGCTGTGCTGGTAATCATTGGCCACGTGGCCAGTGCTCAAAGTCTATGCGACACACCGCAGTGCGAATGCGATGACTCCCTGTCGCAAGTCCGGTGCTCGTGCCACAAAGTGCCTCACGAATCGCAGGTAAATCCATGTCAATTCGGGCACAAAAAATAGTCATAAATGTGAAAGAAAATGGGTGTATATATCTAGCTGGCGTTACTTCCATAAATTGTATACGAGTATGCAAGTATATATACTTGTATACGACCGCGCGGTGTAAGCGATATGACGGAAAACTTGGCAAAAAAAAACTTTTGGACCACCTCGGAACAGGTGTGGTTTTTTTATACGATATGTTTTCTCCTCTCCTTGTGATATTTTTGAAATTTCCATTTAAATATATTTAACTCGGGCCCTTCCATCCCTCGTCGCGCCGTTCTTTTAGAGTTGGGCGTGTCGTAACGCATAGTTGATGATAATTTCAACGTAACGCTACACAAATTACTTTTTCGCGTGTTTTGTAAGCCGGTAACCTTTTATATAAATAAAAAAAAAAGTGTCACCTCACAAATTTTTTACCCTCGACCAGCTGTTTTTAAAAAGATTTCTTTTACCTAGATTTTGTTACATTAATAATAACATTATAAATGAGGGGGAGAAATGTTATTTATATAATAAATGAAAAAAATACACGCGGTGCTTCTCATTGCCTCTTTTAATGACAGGTTTTTGGTTCAACAATTTTTTTTCCTAAAGAAATGAGTCGAGACACGATTATCCGATGGCGATTAATTAATGAGAAGATCCAAAGAAAAAACCAAGTATACAAAGAGGGGAACGGGGTCCCGGGGTAGAGGAAGATCGATCGGGACAAAAGCCCGGGACGTGAACAAAATAAGAGCGCATTCGGGTCACTTTTAAAATCCTCAATGATGTAAAGCCCAACATCTATTTTCAGTCGGGTACACATATGTCATCGTTAGCGAACGCTGTCGAAGTATTTCCCGGACCGGGAGGAAAAAAAATAAAATATACCAAAGCTCGCGAAATAACGTTGTGGCGACAGTGGCGGCAGAGAGGGCACCCTACACCGTTAAATAAACTGACATTAATTATTAGTCGCGGCTCGTGGGGTGCGAGTATTGGTGAAGGCTATTGGGTAATGGCAAGTGGGGAGGGGAATCCACAATTCCCGAGGTGAGATAACAACCGCGTGTTCGTTTTAATGTGTATATACGACGACGTTTGCAGTATATGAAAGAAATGTAAACGTATGATTGGGATACCGCGAACTGGAGATTCCGCCACCACCGAAGCGATCGTGTTTTGCAACTACATGCATCATGCACCCATCTACCCCTGGTAAATAAAACTCAAGGAATTATCCTCTAGCCATACCCTTCACCCCGCAGCGGTCAAGGCAAGCGCTCCAGCGACCGAGAAGGCACTTAGCCGACGTGTTTTCGTTGTACGAAAGTTTTGCAGCAAATAGCACTACTGCACAATATTTCCCCACAAAAGCCACCACCTAATCCGAAACATCAAGAACTCTGTACACACACAAACACACATTTTGTACGCGAAATGCAGACCTCCGAAATCGACAAAGGGATCGTTTGGGGTCCGGGACGGCCATTTAATCCTTTCGGTCGCGCGTGTACCATTGTTTTTCTTGACCGCCGTCGTCGTATACTAGCCGCCCCACCGCTATACGGTGCCGGATAAACTATAATTTATTACCGATTTTCGTGTAGGACAAAATAACATCTCCGTATCCCATGCAAACTCGTACCAACATATTACTATATAATGTTATACATACGGGGTAGATCGCATACACTAGACCGCTCACTCTATACACGCGTTGTAACGTAAATAAAAAGCAATCAGATTTTAAACGAGCTTGGTTGTAACATTATTAATATCCACAAAATGCATTATAAGTGATAACAAACAACTATCGGTTTAATGTTTCAGGATCTCGTGTTGAAAGCTCAAGGACCGGGACACGTGCCACGAGTGGCCACCAATGTGATCGTGACGCAATGCGATCGGGTCAAAGTGATGGCCATGGCGTTCGACGGGGCAAGGTCGCTGTCGACCGTGGAAATCGAATCGGTGCGCCGGCTGGAAATGGCGAACGAAGCGTTCGGTTGGACGGAAAACGGTGGCGGCGGCACGGGACCGCCACCGCCACAGCAACAGCAGCACCATCACCACCAGGGCCCCACGGTGACCATCACGAACGTGACGTCAGTGCCGGAGGTGCCCAGCTACACGTTCCGCGGCCGACTACGGTCGGTCACGTTCAACCGAGTCCGGATCGACGTGGTCCGGCCATTCGCGTTCAGCAGCCTGACCGGGACGACGGGCCGGATCGAGTTCAGGGACACGGTATTCGGGCAGGTGGACCAGCAGGCGTTCAAGAAGTTCGCCGTTAACGAGTTCGTGTTAAAGGGGTGCCGGTTCGAGGGCGCGGCGCCCAGCCGCATGCTCACCGAGATCACGGTGCACGACGAGCTCCGCCTGGACAACGTGACGTTCCCGGTGGTCGAGAGCTACGCGTTCCGCGTACACGGGCCCAAGGTGTTCCGGGTACAGAACAGCCGGGCGGGGTGCGTGAGGAGTGGAGCGTTCGAGGTCAAGTGCCACGGGCCCGCATTCGTCGAAGACAACGCGTTCGGCCGGCTGGAGCGCGGCGCATTCGCCGAGGTCACGGTGGAAGCGCACAAGGTAGCCGAGGCCGATTATCAGGAGTTCGTGTTCGAGAACAACACGGTGGCCGAGTTCGAAGACGACGCGCTGGTGTTCGACACCAACGGGTTCAGGCCGCGCATGGACTGGCTAATCGTGGGGCGGGCGTGCGGGTGCCCGGCACGGTGGCGCACCGACCTGGTGGCGTTCTCCAAGGACTATCCGCGGGACACCGACCGTCCCAGTTGGGTGGTTGAGCAGACAGCGTGGTGCGCGACACCGGACGACGACGGCGTCGGCAACTTCGGCCAGCTGGTCAAAGCGCAGCAGTACGACGAGGCACATTGCTCGGCGGGCGGCGGACGCGGCGGCGGACTGATGAGCCGTTACTACCTGACGTTCGTGGCCGTGGTGGCCGTGGCCGCGCTTACGGCCACTCTCGTCGGTTGGGCCTGGTACAAGAAGCGCAAGCGGGGCCAGTGGACAAACGTGCCGGCATCGTCGCCGCTCAAGAACCGTTCGATACTGAAGAACGGCGGTGGCGGTGGAGGTGGCAGGAGCGACAAGCGCAGACATGTCATGGTTATGCCCGAGGGAAAGACTTACAGAGAAACGGAGTTGCATGTGATCGTGGAGCGCACGGGTTCGACGGACAGTCAGTATAGGTCTACGACTAATTACCAACATCAGAGAGCAACACAACCGTTGACCAGTGATTTGTAACGGGTTTTTATTCCCGACTCCTATATGGTTTTTATTTATATTTATGATTTTTATTTTTATTTTTTTTTTGATTTTTGTAACCTATTCCGATTTTTCTGTATTATATAATAATAATAATATATTATGTACAAATGAACAAACTTGGCCTAAGACGTCAGTTTCTATATGATCGGTATTTTGTATTTTATTTGTGATCATGTTTTGTAGGCAAACGACTGACTGCAATAATGTTTCATAATAATTATAAATATACTATAACTAGGTATGTTATTATCTCCACCAGTCGCCAATGAACAAATAAACGGGTTGTGTTTTATTGAGTTAAACAATTTGCTTCTGAACAATAAATATCTAATGTTTTCCTTTTATAATAATATATTAAAAGTGCATACGTATACAAATTTTATTTTAGTAATTCATTTATCCCATTGTGCCCTGTTAAGGTTTTAATTCACCATGAGAAAAAAAACTTTAAGCAATAACAAGAAACAGGGAATTGCAAAAATTGAATCTTGCAGTTAATACATTTACTGAATTAATATGTTAATTGTATACATTAGATAACTATTAGACAACTAATACTAAATTATCCTATGATATTAAGGAGATAAAAAACGAATCGCTATGTATTATTATCTTAAATATGACATATTATAGATTAAGGCATTGTCTTTAAAATACTGAGGACCGAAATTCCATGGCATAATACAAATTAATAAATTATATTATTCACGACAAAAATATTTTTGAATTTTTTATGTTAACAATTTAAGACATACGTTTATAGTAAAGCGGAGAGTAAATATTTAATAGTACTATTATATTTTTTAAATTAACGATGGTAATAATTTTAAATTAAAAAATGGGAAATAAAGATAACAATCTAAAATATTGTATCATCAAAAAAACGCTATGAAAAAATTATTGACCAAACTTAAGAGTCCCTATAGTCATATTGATTAATTATATTTAGTATATTTAATGCTATGTTACATTTGAAAATAATTAACGTAATTAAAATTACTCATTACTATGTAGGTACTAATTTAGTGACTCAGAGTGTCTAAAATGGTATACTCATCAGTTCTTGCTGTTGTTAATCTTTTATATTAAAACTAATATAAATATATCAAAACAATATACAAGACCAAAATTCAGAACATTTTTTTTGTTTTGAAAACAAATGAATATTCATAAATCATTTGTATAAAAATAGTTTTCGAAATTGTGAAAATACAAAGAAAAAGAGAATAAATTAAAAAGTTAATAAAATTATAACATATATATTTTAATTCAATTTGATTGTATACCAGTAATGTAGGTTTATGTTTTGAAGGATTTTCTACGGTCACAGAATAGATAAATGCTAATTGTTATTGAAAAAATATAATGGGATTATTTATAGATAAAATAAGTTTTTTTAATACTATTTCAATTTATGATTTAATTGATGCTTATCCGCCAATATCATTCACGCATTACTGTTATATATTACTTTAGCTAATTTAGTATTTTAAAAATAAAATCCTGAAGAACAATTCATTTTTATTCAATTTATGTATTGCAAAGAACAATTGTAGAATATTTAACAAAAGTCGAATAATCTTCTTAAGGAAAAAAATTAATGAAATACTCTGAATAATTTTATTTTAGTTAATTACACATCTAAATGTTACTCGAAGTCGAAGTAAATCAATTTTGTTTGAATATATAAGTACCTAGTACTTCAAAGTTACTTTAGTTTCTATACCTACATTTAAACTTAAAACTATAACAAAACACTGCGTTTATAACAAAAACACTGGTCTCCGGGTATTCTCGTTATCCTATTCTCTATTAAATTCTCCCCGAGGAGTATTTATATATTATAATGATAAATTACGTTTCATTCACTAATGAAATAACGGATTATAGTCCACGTGCATGCAGGACTAATGTAATATTATTCTAAACACTCACCTCAATGGCAAAACCCCGTCCATGACCTGCTGAATGTTGAGAAATGGCGCCAACGCAAATCCTTTTTTCAATAATACCGAGTGTTTAGCATACACCTGATCAGCAGCTGATACTGAACCTTGTTCCAAGCCATGCGTAAAATCGTCTGCGAATACAATTTGGTAAATATATTAATTTTTTTTTTAAATTTCAAAATTTTCAAGGGTGTATAATTACCGTTGGGTAAAATTATATCACATTTTAAGAGTGTTGAGACGCACATCCCTCCAAGGAACGAAAGTTCGGTTTCCAAATGAACGAGACCATAGCCTAGAGCTTGATATTTACTTAGCTCTTCTACTTCGTACCCAATTACTAGACAACGAAAGCCATACCGAGAAATCCTGTCGTTCTTAAGATAATCAGACGCAGTTTCCAGTGAAAACACGACTTCGTTACCTATATGTTAATATATTGATAAAACGAAATTTTTTCGTGCTTAACAAATTTTAAATCTAAATATAAGATATACCGGGCAACATAACAGCAGCGAACGGCCACTCCATTGGATCATTACTAAATTTTTTTAAAACCGGTATGTAAGGAGTAGTAACTACGTGTTTGTTATCATCATCACTATAATCTCGATAATTTGGTATGTAAAGTTGCAATGAATCTTCAGTCTGTGCAGTACAACTTCGAGGGTCAAACTCTAGACACAGCCATTTGACTTCTTTTGGGAATTTAACTCTAACAACAAAAAACACACCAAAGTAATTTAAGATGAATTTAACAGTAAATAATAACTAAATAACAACAATGATAATAAATTAATTAGGTAAGTACTTGTAATTAGACACGGTCGCAGCTGTATATGGATGATCGCTTTCAACCCACGCATAATGATGGGACGTTGTTGTGCATTTGGAGTCTCTGATTTCAGTTTTGGAGGATTTGAACTTTCCGAACTGTTTTGACCCATCCAATTTATCACTCAGGTCTTTATGCATTACGTCTAATTTGTTAGCGGAGTACAAATTAATGGACGTCACAGCCGGTAGCAACTTGTTTATGAGCTCCAACACATGAATAGCGCTCTAAAAACGGATAATGCATGCAAATAACGTTAAATAATATTACTCCACAGCTTTTAACATCACACCACATAAATAATTATTAAAGATTATTATACCTTCGCGTCTTTGGAAAAAGATGTCAACGGGCCAATATGCGCCAACACCAACGGAAGTAATACATTCACAATAGCCGATTCTCCTAAATATTTATACACAAGTGGATCTTTTTTTAATTTTTCAATGCTCATATTTATCAACTCCATTGACTTTTCTACAACTGTTTTCAACAATGATAAAGTACTCTCACGAGCTTTGAGTTTATTACACACTTTACGTTCAAAATCGCAATTCTTATCATGACTGTTACTAACAAAAGGTAATTCAAAATTAGAAAACAATTTAAAATTATACATCATATTCATGTTACCTATAATAAAGTATATAGGGTATTTGACCACGAGATTGGGTGGTTCCATTTAAGCTTAACGAGCATGTATTAAATGAAAAAAGTGTATTGTCGTGTCCTTTTACACAACTTAACCCCATATCACCGTTATTTGTTCGGCCACCATAATTTCTTAGACGGATTGCATACTTAACTCTTTCCTAATAATTGTAAATAAACCAATGTATAAATTAGTGCATTTAATTATTACGAATATGAAATTTTCCTTTTTACCTTAATTCGTATTGGGTGATCAAATTTTAGATCCGCAACGTAATTCATTGCACTATCATCTGGCCCAAATGACCCTCTAGTTACTATTAAACTCTTCCAACGATTACCATGAGGTTCATCAAATTCTAACTGTTTTTTCTATAAAAATTATAATATTTAAGTACATATAATATTTTGATCGTAAAATAAAAAAATATTTTTTAAGTAAATTATTTATAACCTCAGCCAACAGTTCAAGTTCATATTCGTAATTTCCAATTCCTGCAAATACCCCACAACCGGCAATAGCAATACCTGCACGATCTACCCAGAAGCAAATTGCATCAGGAGAACCATTACCGGCGTTCCATGTTTTGGTTTGATTGATTTTAGCAAATCTAGATGGAGTGGTTAGCAAAATTTCTCTTTCATTAACTATTTCTGTTCCATCCTGAGAAAAAAGAAAATTTTAATGCTTAAAATTTAACAACTAAGTATGTACGTTATATTACTTCAGATAAAGTAGCTTGTGACGATAGTTCAGCTACAACCCTCGCGACAAGATGCGAGCAATTAGTAGAAAGTGATTTCAAATCATTATCAGGTTTTTTGCTGTTCAGTATTACATTTCGTACTGGTAACGCTATTATGTCTAAAAGATGTGTGAGTAATACTTCCCAATTTGGTTCACTTTTAAACTATATGAGCTGCTGATGTGGTTGCGTGACTAATAATGGATAATAATACTGGTGATCTTGATCTAATGATCCAGATTTTATCAAGTTTAGTTGGTTTTAATATTGGCATAAGTTCACGAAGTCTATATGTAGTGTTACACAATGCAGACACAACCGCAGTGAGTAGCTTATTCTTATGATCAGTCTAACGAAATTATAACAAAATTAAAACAATACATAATGTAGACAACAGTTCTATTATAAACAACTTACATTTTTTTTGTCCATCAATAGTTCCCATAGTGAATATAATTTCAAATGAGGCGTTGGGTAAAACGCATGGTAACATGACACAAATGTCATATGACATTCATTCAATATTTGATTTAACCATTTAATACACTTCATAATTTTCACTACTTCACTACCTGTTAAAATAAAATTTAAAAAAAAATTAAGTAAATATAATGTTCTGTATATTTTATTTTTAGATTCTGAGCCATAACTATAAGGATTATTAAATTATAATTATTTATTTTTTCGTTTAATATTTTTTGGAGTAGAGGTAGGTACTTAAAAAGTTTCAAATAACCCTTTTATTGATTGGAAAGTAGACACAGATGGTAAGCACTTTATAAAGGTCATTTTTGTTTGACATTTTAATACAAGATTAATTATAACATATAATTAAAACTTAACATAAAAAATCTCAATATTCCTTTGTCAGCTACATACTTTTTTTATGTAGGTACAGGTACTTTTATAAATCTTGTTTTATCTGTTAAGTATATAAAAAATTGTATCCAATAAAAATGATTGAATTTCCGTTATATTAGATAATATTATTTAACTAGGTTAAAAAACAATCTACAATATTTATAGGACTAAGATTTATAAGTTTATAGATTATTATGGCTTATAATGAACATGTCCGTAATGCGCCATAAATGCCTATGAGTATAATGCATACTATCCATATTACATATACTAGGTGCAACCCGTCCAATTCATTGGCACTCAGTAACCACTACAGTTAAGAAAGGGGCCCAAAAACTATATTTTTTAAATATTAAAATTTTAAGTTTAAATTTCTAATGTTGCTAAAATCTTCAAAAACACAAAAGTCAGCAAAATAATATGTTGTGGTTAAAAATGTATAACATTTTAGATTTACATTTTTAAGAATTAAAAATTTAATACGAGATACTAAATTCCTAAAAATACAAATGCGCCAGTTTCATAGACATTAACCTTCAGTATTGATGTAATCAGATAATATAACAAAAAATTGAGATTTTAGTTATTTTGTTGTAATTTAAACATTATTATTCAGGTAGTATTATACTATATTTTTTTACTATATATTTTTCGATTTACGGCGTTTTTTCTTAGAACGGCAGTAAGGTAATATGTATTATTAATATTTATTACAATACTCAATTCAATGTTTGTAATATTTAGATTGATTTTAAGCTATTTAATATTTATATCCGGAACTTATTCACGCCATTCTACGGTACGTCGGTATTGACTTATAAGTTAATAACAGGATTACAGATGGTAAATAGTAATATTATATAAAATAATATTATAATAACAATTTATAACTATATAACAAATGCTATATTTTTTTGGGCAAAAATGAGCTTAACATACTGTATTATAAATTAAAAAAAGGTGGGCAAGTGGATGTCGCTCTGCTGTACAGTAGGTTATAAGTACCACTGTAATGGATGGTGTTAAATTTGAATTCAATGATATATCATTATAATACAAGAAAAACGATTGTGAGCGAAGATGGTTTGTCAGCGTACGATATTACTAAGTATATATTTTGATGTTATCATTGTGTATAAAGTAATTTATAAATTATAACTTATTTACACGGAACCTTGTTTTAAATTTTCAATCCTTAGCTATAAACGTTGAAAATGTCATACATTTTCAACAACAAAATAATTATTACATTTCTAATTTGATAAATTTTGTCATAACTCAAACTAAAATGCTTATAAAAAAACGCGCCTATGTATTATTAATATTTTTCATCTACTATTGTAACAGTATATCAGGAGCCGAGTATTAATTTTTCATACTTTTTGAAAAAACAAATACATTTTTATTGATATTTATAGAAAAAAAACTAAAAAATTGAAATTTGAATTTCTCCGTAAACAGCTCAAAACTAGCCCACAAATATTTTTAAATATTAATATTCGGGGAAATTTACATGTATCTACAGTTATTCGTTTTTGAATTCCAACAAAATAAAAAAAGGCTAAATGATAAATCCAGTGGATATCCAACGTTGTAGAAATATGAATTTCATTCACTCATACAAATTTAATTTGACTTTCTTGTTGACATTTTTTTTTTTTGATAAAGGTAGACAAACTTATGAGGAATCTTGTATTACATTATAAATCTTAGATTCCACATTTTTCATGTATTGACTAAAAATAATTTGCACATTTTCGTGATTTTTACTATCATATCAAGATTTGAATTTTAAATGCTTATAAAAAATTGTGACTATGTATCGACGATAATTTATTATAGAATTACACCCAAAACCAAAATCGTAAAAATTCCTGTTTTCCCCTAATTTTTTGTTTGTTTTTCCCGTCGCTTTTGAAAACTACTGAGAATCTTAAATTTCAACCTCCTCAATGCACCAACTAGATCATCTTTTCCATAAAACAAGATACTGTTGAAGAAAATCGAAGCAGTTTTACTGCCCCAAAGGGTAATGACAGACAGAAAAATAAAATAATATCCTTAGAAATGTATGCTGATTAATTCGCTAGGAATTTTCATCGTATACAATGATTTATCATTGAAATAAAACGTACCTATGTATTATAATTACTGCAGAGATCTACTTAATGACGAAGTACACTCAATACCTATACAGATAAGCAGATTCCTGATTTTTTTACAATTCATTATTTTTTCTAACCAAATTGTTTTTAAACCTATCTTAACTTAAATTTCAAATTTAGTAGACATGTTTCATTATTATAATTGTATGACACAAAATATTATATAAAATATTTTATATAGCATACTGAATTGTAATGTATAAATTATTTAATAATTATTGAGTCGATCAAATTATTATACTTATAAGTTATAAGTTATAATAGTCCAATTTACCATTGTGCAATAATTTTTTTAAATGAGCCCTCCCTTGTTACATTATAGGCACTATATTTACACCGCCAAATACAATTTATTACCCTATTTATACCTTTTCACATTTTATGTGGATAAACTATAAACATTAAACAACGTTTCTAATGAATTTAAATTAGGTTAATATTAGTTTAATATTAGTTTAAAATTAGTATTTAATCAATGTATAAGGATTAACATTGAACAAAGTATTATCAATCGTTTTGAACTTTTCTTTACGTTTATAAATTAACTACTTTTATATATTTTTAAAAACTAATTCAATCTTTTTTTTTTGTATTATAAACAAATACAATTTAAATGTTATCATTTTTAGTTGATTTATGGCAATATTATCTGATTCTTGGTTATTAATTTGGCAGTTGATTTTTTTTTTCATCACGTAATTTATAAGTTATAATATCATTAAAATATAATTTTTATTCGTTTAATTTTAGTATCTCATTCTTTACGTTTAATTAACTTTTCCTGTTCACTTATTTTGATAAGGATAAATTTCCTACGTCATGTTTTTGAAACAACGTAGAAGTGACATTGAATCGTTTAACTTTAAAATATAATTAACCATACTAGTGAAAAGACCCTAAAAAATGAAATATAAAATAACGTCATTCCATTTTGTTACTAATTAACTTCTGTTTCAAGATAAATTATCAATATGATACAAATTATCACTTTTTGGTCTCACACTTTCAACAATGCCAAGTGCATTCCGAAATTTTCAAAATCTAAAACTAGCTAGGTAGTGCAAATTATATTACCTTTATTGTCAATGAATATCCTATCAACATTTTTTAAGACTTCGTGTGGACGAATATCTGATAATATTTTTTGCAAAAGTTGTCGAACTTCAACAACACAACTGGCGAGAGCTTCAGTTTCGGGTAGCTTAATTTTGTCAACTGAAATACATGTAAAATATTATACTCATTGATTACTTTTTACACTACAATATTTTTTGTATATTGATCATCAGCACCTTGGTCTGGATATATCTCGTGAATATAAGACCGAAGTAAATGGAAACACGATTTACTTATAAACATCAATCGTTTGAGTTCACAAATGGACGATGTATCTTTTTTCGATAAATCCATGTAAAAGTTTTTCTGCGAGTATGGAAGACACATATCTGATATATTTTTATTGATTGTTGTCCATGACCATCGAAGTAACGTTATCAAAGCATTAAAACATTCCTAGGGAACAAAAATGTAGGTACAGTCAAAACGTAAACAGTAGATGGGTATTTACACACTCGTATTTAAAATTGCCGAACAGCTGATCTGTTCGACAATGCAACACCACAAATTAATTACATTTAATGTAGGTACAATAACTTTTAGCCCTGAGACTTACAAATCCAACACAATTTACACAACATTCAACACATTACACAATCTACAATTCTACAAAACTTATCAAAAATACATCGACCTACATTTTAAGTCAACAAAACGATAAAAGCATACGGACGTTATAAGAGTATTTTATTTATAATATATTTTGCTCTAAAACTAATTTGAGAGAAAATTGTTTGGAATATTACATCCATAATAATTTTGTTACTTATTTAGTTACCTTTGTTATAACTTTCTTAAGTATAATATGGCGCTGTGTATAGGCAATTAAATGTACATCTATATAGTCGGTCCGTTTTTTTTTGCCAGTGTAGGTAGTTAAATAAACACGTTTGACGGCTAACATATTCGATACCTGGTAGGTTAGGACGTGTACCTAAGTTAACAGGGAATTGGCGACAAAAAACTCCAATCAATCGGCCATGACGAGAAAAGATGTACGCCACATAATATGCATTAATATGCATATACCTGTATTAGGTTCTTAGTAATCGTTCTTTATGAAACGTCGTCGATATAAACGCCCAGAAGAACGTGTGATACATACGGCCATACATATTTGTAACGTATATATGAATATTATGATGTATGTTGGCAAAGAGGGGGGAGTTAAAAATTGCGATAAGGTTATTAAAAAAAAACCGCAAATAAAAATATATGTTATTGTTTTTAGAAATAAATTATGATAAATGTATTTATGAACGAGGTCTATTTTTCTCGTTATCTCCGCCAAATCGTCCAATAATTCGTTGGGTAAGATGACAAAGCCTAATAACTAAGCAGAACAATCAACAAATATATTTAAACCATTTTATTTAACAATGATTTTAATAAATAAAACAAAACAAACATAAACGGGTGGCTGCCGATACAGACAAGTGATTTCCAGTGTCAACGCAATAATAATAAACACTAAACGCCGTAACTATATATTTACTATATAACTATAATGGCTGATAATTTTGTAATGCAATCTATAATTTTAAATTATGGTTAAAACTTTAAGGGATGTCTAGAGTGCGTCCCGTTTTTAATATTTACCTTTCCCAAAGCCCGAGTGCATAGGCGCAAATCGACTAAATTTTTTGGGGGCACTCAAGCCCCCTCACCATATGCCATATTGCTTAATACCACAGTATATAAAAATTAGTACTAATAACTAGATTTTGAACTGGGGGGACTAAGTCCCCCCAAGCCACCCCCTTTTGCGCCAATGCCCGAGTGCGTCCATCGGTTTTTCTGCCAAAACTTTTAAAAGACAGAATCGATGATTGACTAATACAGTACTACAATATTAAATACGTAATTTTTTTAACGACGACTATGTCAATGGCAAAGTGGAAACTACTTTTTATTTTAACTTCGATAACCTAACAGAGCACGACTACGACGTGTCAATATTTAGGTCAATGCGTGTAAACAAGTAGTTACATGTGTTTTTAATTTTCAAAAATTTTAAGTTGAATTATAGATACTAAATATATATAACAAAAAATTAGTTTACCCACCCAAATTCAAAATATATAAGCCAAAATAATAAAATAAATAATAATAACCAACTCGTGGTGTACCCTGGGTAACTTGAATGACCTGGGGCGCATTCAGGCTATTTCAAAAATATGATGTTTTTTCTTGGGATACTATCGAGACATTAAATAAGGGTAACTTACAAAACTCCAATATTTGCATATACCTTTGTCAGTTGTTAGAAGATACATATAAGAAAATATAAGGGAGACTGAACCCCTACCCCTTAGTGACTACAGTAAGTACTACACTCCTTGCATGATACATGTGGGATGGACAAAAATACGAAAGTCTGTTTCAGCGATACAACTTTTATAAGGTATGTTGAAATCGAAGTGGTGTACCTTTAGTTGCTTCAAAAATATATATTATTTTACTATAAAAATTTAAGTTAGTCTTTACTTTAGTGTTGTAACTCAAAAATTAACGATCTTGAGTTTTACAAAATATATTCTCATAGTAAAAATAGCATTCTTTCCAATACACTAGTGTATTATGTCGTACTGTCAAAGTTAAATACGTTAAACTATATAATATAGTATAGTATACAATTAAAGGAAATTAATTAATTAAATTCGTGCACTAGTGTATTATATTGAGTTATTATACTGTACCTAATGTTGTGCATTATGTTTGTGCACGTATGTTTAAAAATACCGTTGCATTAGTGTATCATCTCAAAATAACACAATTATAACATGGGTGATTAGAGAATTAGAAATGCATTAGAATTATACCAACATTTCAAACATTAAATTAAATAATTTTTTATTCATCAGTGATTTATGATACAAAAGACTTCAAAACTTGATCATCAATTTTTAGTTATTACTTATTACACTATTGTAGGTACTTACAGTGCGAAATGCTCATTCTGATAATCTAATTTCTTGTTATCGTTCAACTAACATGGTAGGCAACTATCGAGTCAAGGCTAAGTTAATAATTAAGAAAAATAAATATAGGTTATATCGCCAATACTAGTTAATATTATGATATAGTTATCCACCGAGACAATGGCCCCTGCACAATACATATTATTATAATAATTTTGAAGGGATATTAGTGCATATTACTCATTTATTGAATAATTGTTAACTTTAAAACTAAAAACGTATCTCAGTTTATTGGACCAGTGCCCAACCTATATGAACTCGCATACCAATGTACCATCATAATGGGTGACAAAAAATATTTCGAGACAAAAATTATAATATCTATAAATTATTCAATACCTATTGGCTATTTTACAATTTATTATGGTTTTCATTATATTTGCATTTTACATTAACAATATTAATAAATATTAAATAATAAATATTAAATTAGATTTTTGTTGTTGGATAGTGTTTAATTTTTAAAGGGCCTCCTCGTGTGTCTTTAATAAGGGCCAATATAAATTAGGCAATATGCAATTTCATTACCACCGCCCTTATCATTTAACATTAGTCGTCAATGATGATTAGTGTGAGCATGACTAAATAAACTAACTTTAACTAAACTTTATTTAGTCATGAATCGTGAGTGTGAGTTTTATGCAGCACGCGATGCATACGCATGACGTCAATGGCATCACCAACCAAAAATAAAAAGCATGACTTTTTGCTCAAAACACGCTTTACAGGAAAAATTCACTTATTGTAGAATGATCTGATCTGATTTGATTTTTTTTCGTTAGAAACAGGATAATTTCCTACAGGGGGCATTGGATTTCAAGTTTGAGTTTCGTTGCTAAAACAAACATAGTAAAAATAACAAAAGTTTGTGAAAATCGGTCATATTCAAAATCGTAATTAATGAAATTTTGAAAATCCAAGTCCAATGCACCCTGTGAGAAGTGTTCCTCTTTCCAAAAAAAAAAATATATACATATTCTATCGGATCACTTTACGAGGGGTAAGAGTTTTTCCTGTAAGGCATGTTTTTGAGCAAAAAAAGTCACGTGCAAGTCCCTTAATACTTTTTCAATTTCTAGTTAGTCCAAATTACTGGTGACTGCGAGTGAGTGCATAGTGAGTAGAGTGAATATTTTTCAAAAGCAAAAAATACAAAAAAATCCATTCTTCAGATTTAGGGCGGATAGGTTGCTTTACAATGCCATGATGTTTTTTTTGTCATCAAATTTGCTTCAATCTTTAACATTGAGCATCAATTCTGGTAGCACATTTTAAACTAGGTGGTACTTTGGAGGGTAAAATAAAGGAAATAACCAATACTTTTCTTAATGGTCGGGAAAACAAGAATATCTGAGCAACACCAGTTTTCGAAAAATCTTTTCTTTTTTTTTTTGTCAGAAAGGAATGACTATAGACTTTAATTTTTCACCAAATATTTTCACTAGCGTTTTATTATATATGGTACAATTTTTCCTTTATTTTCTCGGGGGATAAAAACACAGAATATAATATTATATACACACAAACTTTTACATTAAGACAGTATAATACAAAACAATAGTAAACCAAAAAGCAAACAAAACACTGTAAAGCAAATAAACAATAATAATTAATAAAGATCTAAAACAAGCATTTATCACTCAAAATCGATTTTAATTCAATACCTTATTAACTGAGTGTGAAAAAGCATCACTTAATATATGAATATCACTATTTGATGTATGTATAGTTGATATTGATAGTGAATCAGGAATAACAGTTCTGTATAATATTTCAGGTATCTGTCCAGCATTTATGTCTGTGCCATTATTTGATCTTCGAGACGATTTGAATGTAAATGTAATTCTAATAAATAAAATTACAAATTATTATAACAATGACAATTAAATAACATAAATACAACTGTATTACTGTTCATCACTCGTAACACTACACATTCCACTAGAACCACAATCACTTGATGGACCAGTTATTCTAGCACATGCCACATACCATCGATTTGCCTGAATAAATACAAAAATACAATTATAAAATATTATTAATTTAGATAAATTAATAATATTACAAAAAGAGTAATAGGGTCATCAAGTAAAACTGGATTTTTTTGTCTAGGAGCACATTCATAAGTAAGTTCATCAGTTTCTGCTAACAATTCACCATCGGTTTCTCGCTCACCACCTTCCATACCGATGTCATAAATCTACACAAAAATATATTGAATTAGTGTGGCAATTTTCATTTTACACAAAATATTTTATCATACAGAATAAATTATAAATATAAGATATTTTTATATTATTTAATAATATGAAAAAGAATATATATTTTAATTAAGCTTCTAAAATAGCGATATTAGAAAGTCAAAAGAACATAATCTTATGATAATAGGTTTCAATACAAATATTAAATTAAAAATGTTGTCATAATTGTATTACTTATAACAATTATTAATGAATCTATATTACCTTAAGTTTAACTGTATACTCTCCTCTTCCTCCAAATAAACCAAAACCAACTAATGCAATGTTACAATCAACAGAGAACCGAATAGCCTCAACTGAGTGACCAGAATACCCCCAACCACCGCCTAAACCTAAAAATATATATTATTTTAAAATTTAATAATAATATTTTAAATCAAATTAGCAAGTATTACACATACTTGCAAATCGGTTGATGTGTAAAAATTCTTTTTTTGGCTCTACCGTATTTGATGCAACTGGTATATTACTATGAGATGATGCTATACCAATAGGAAACAATGATGAATTTTGGGCTAAAATGTCCATACAAGTCAGTAAATTGACTAAAACTTGAATTCGAGATACTGAAATCCCAGCAGTAGGTGGTAATGCTAATTCATAATTCAACAAGGAGCCAGTATCATTATGTCTTCTACAAGCACTATTCACATTGTAGCACGTAACCACAACTTTTTCACTTATATCACTAATACTGAAATTAATAAATAAAACAAATAAATATTGTATAAATGTTAATATTGATAGCTCCAGCTTATAACTAGATCACAGATTGCATATTATTTTCCTTTTTATATTTTAAGATTTTTGTTAGTAATCTTTATCTGTCACATTAATCAAGCCATTAACAAATACTATTTTTCATATTTATTGCATAATTCTGAGAAACTTTTCTATAAAAATAATATTGCACCATTAAATTAGTATTCAATTATAATTTTTCTAAAACAAATATGTCATAAGACAAAAGTTAGTAGTTTTTAGTTTTAAAATACATTAATTAATTTCATATGTGAAGAAACAAAACAAGACATTTTTTTCATATGGAAAATAATATTTTGTAACATAAAATAAATGAAAAACATAGTTTTTGAAACAAAATCAGTTAGATCAACAAAAGAAAACAGGTAAGAGCTGAATAATACAAATAAATGAGTTAATTTCATTGTATGTAGGTATGGAAGATATTACATATATTTATTAACAGACAAATGTCAAAGCAATTTAATAGTTAATTTGAAGATTAAGAATAAAAAGCATTTATGTTAATAATTATAATATCGTTATTTAACATGTTAAAAAGTGTTTATTTAAGCCAATTAATGTTACATAATATTTATTATTTCTGCCATTTTTTTTATTTTTTAAAATTTAAAATTCTTTAACATTATTTATTATTTATTATTATTAATATTCATTGCATGTTTGCATAACTTCCATTTTTTTCTGAATGTTATATGACTTATTTTAATAATTTTTAGAGCATATAAATCTGTATTCTACTTATAACTTTTGAGTACATGCATGGTGATTTGCCAAGCATGCTCATGATTTTTTTTTTTATTCATTAATGCAGTTATAAAAACTGATTTTTAGAATTTTGAATTATACTAAAGACCATATTTTCAATTCTTGAGATTTATGTACTACTGAAGGAGTGTCCTGTGGAGAAACAAACTTCTATTTTTTTTTAATGAGAACCCTTTTTTATAATACAATTTATTTAACAAATAATTTTTCTAAAAATGTTAACATATCAAAATTCACACGAGTACCTAGTTTGGAGTTATTTTAACTTTATGTACTAAGGATAATAAATAATAATCCATGATAATGGGTTTGGACTTTGGAAGTTATGGGGCTATGGTGGTTTAAAAATGTTAGTAATTCATAAAAATCCATATTAATTCATAAACATTTATAATTTGTAAAAATGGTAAAAGTATAATAAATACTAGATCCAATATTAATTATATTTTATAATTTTGAAATCCATTTTATCATTAGTATAAATATTTTAATAATTAAAAAACTACACATTTCGAATTTAGAATTAAATATATTAAGATTAAGAAAGGGGTTCTCATTTGAAAAACAGAAGTTAGTACACACTCATTAAATAGTACGCCACCTCTCAAGAATTATAATATTATTATAAATATTAAATAGTATAAAAAATTCCAAAAATCAGAATTAAAATAAATGTATAATTAAAGGAAAAAATGGGTGTGAATATGCTTGGTGAATCACTGTTTTGTAAAAGTTTATTATTAAATATCTTACTGCCATAAGTTATTATATAACAAGTCAAAGCACCACATTCCAGTATGTTTTTCGTCAAATTGTATCTGATTATTCCCTGAATAACTATTACAAGTGCCGTCTTGTTTGTTAATAGCTAAGCATTTATTTGAAGTCATCACCACTGATTATTGGAAACACAATTGAAATATTAAATAAAAATAAATGATTACGTAGCATGCGATAAAATTAATGGTTAGTGTTTAAATCAAAATCATTAAATTTTTAAATACTTACAAATAGTATCATTGTTGGCAGCAATAGATAAAATTTTACTATTTATTAACGCCTCATCAACTTTTACAATTGTTTGATTACCGCAACACATAACTACTCTTGCTCTTCTGGTGTGAGGTGGATTTATGTCTTCTACACTCAATGGCACATGATTGCATCCACTATCACGACCAAGTTGACTTTTCTGTATTACATTACAAAAATTGTATTATAATAAACAGCATAATATTAAATAAATAAATGTAGTATTAATTGTTTACCAAATAACTTCCAAAAGTATAAAGTTTACCATCTTTTGATACCAATGCAGTATGATTGCTACCGGCTGACACGCTAATAATAGGATGTTTTAAACGAGGTATTTTTAATACAGTTGGGCCTTTTCTACTGAGTGATAAGCTACATCCGAGTTGGCCATTAGAGTTACTACCAAATGTTATCACTTTCCCATTGCTCAGTAACAATACTATAAAAACATAAAGAAATTTTGAATTAATGAATATAATGCATTTTATCTTAACGCATTACCTGTATGATGTAAGCCACAACTAATTTGAATAACCGGGCAGTCTGTGGGTAAAAATATTCGGGCAGGTGGTAAAATAGTCATTCTAGCAGTATCCCTTTCTATATCACTCCCTGGATTATTAACTGCATCATCTAATGAATTAAAAATGTATTAATATCATTGATAATACTTTGCACTATGTTTTTACAAAAACTAAAGATTTAAGATATATTTAATATTTAAGTATATACCAACGAAACTTCGAGCTATTATACTGTTATGAGTTTGAAAATGAATATTTGTATTATTAGCAGTTTGTACACTACTATCAATATCTGCATCCCTAGAAGAATCTGCTTGTACTGAATTAAATTTTTGTCGTTGTTCACGTTTATTCAATCGCTTTTTTAAATGATCTTCAAGCCTTGCTTCTTGAGATGTTTTTGCTTTATCTTTGATCAAAAATTATAAGTTAATGACAAAATTATAAATGTAACTCAAAGAAAATCAATTAAACCTCATATACCTCCAATTCCAAATATGACATCAAGTCGCATCATTCCTGCTATATCACTAGCGCCATTTGGTCCAAGCAAAGCTAATTCTGAATTATCTTCAACTTCTCGAGCACATATACGACAGCATCCACATATAGTGCATCCAGCATCTCCTTCACCACAACCACATTCCCTAAACAATTTAAAAATAAAATATATAGAAAACTGATATGTGACACCAATTATTATCAAGGTAGAAAAAAATATGGTTATTGAACACTTATTCAGTGCATTTTAATTTATATGTTGTACAAAAATTGATAGAATATATTAAATTCTTTTTAAAGTGGGATGAATAGTAGAGTGACTATTAAACAACTAGACTATAAACCATTTAATTAAACAAAAAACAGTGACTTCTGGTATCAGGAAAATATGGAAAATGGTAACCTATAATCAGAGACCAGAATTATATGCACTTAAAAGGTGCCAAATATGATGAAAACATGCATGATCGAAATGGAAAAATACACTCCTAAATGCACAAAAAACTTCAAAAAGTTCAGTTGGGCTAATTTTTAGAGTTAATAAATTTTTTTTTTTTTTTAATCTAAGCTATAGATTATTTAATACAGAATATCTTAAATAGACTATATAATCAAATTATCTCTTTAAGTAGATAAATCATATTTTTACTCTGTGCCCAACGTAAATTTGGGTCAAGAAACGAAACAGCTTGTATTTCGCCGCAACGGACGCAATTGGAACAGCGGGGTCAGAATAGAAATTGCACTTGCCGGATTTATGTTGGACTTCACATTATTCATTAAAAAAAGTTTAGAATTTTAATCATACAATTTTATTTTTTAATTATATAAATATAATATGTGAATACATATTATATTTATATTCATTTGACCATATAAAGTTCAGTGGTTTCAAATCATGGTTTTAACGATTTAATTATTTATTTTCTATTCTTTGAGCAGCATATTTGTTATAAATACAGTGTTGTAAACATAAAACTAAGTTACACAAAAAAAATATATATGTATATGGATAAAGGGGCATCGCTATCGCATTGATTTAAGGAGAATCATTTAGGCAATTTCTAATCTTGTTGTCGCCACCCGAGATCTATGAGTTAGTCGTAAATGATTATTAGTATGTGAGGCGTCCATGAGGGTCAATTGTAGCGGTACAAAGGACTCTCACACGCACTCGCATGCACATGTCAGTATGTACTATGTAGTATTGTGATCATGAAAAAATGTTTATTTTTCACTCGAACATACAATTCTAATTCCAACAATACGTCGCAACGATTAACTCGATTTGCATTCTGACAAAATATTCTTTTTTTGCACAACATCTACGAGTGATCGGCCGAGGTACATTTTTAAAATTGTATTTAGTCAATTAAATATTTAAGTTGGAAATTCTGAATTTTTTTGAATTTTTTACAATTTTAATTGCATTTTAAATTACATAAATTAAAAATGAGGCTCGACCATTCCCTTGTATATATTACGAACAATCCAAATATTTTTTCAGAATAAAAATTGTGATAATTGTCAGCACGTATCGTTGGAATTAGAGACAGTAGTTTTTGACAAAAAAAGACGTGGTAGTGAGGCCCCTTAACAAAAAGATTTCCATGATTACTGATTATTTTAAATCAATTATTGATAAACATACTAAACTTCGTTTTTATTTTAAAGAGGGTCAAGGAAAGAATAAACATTTTTTTTATTAAGTGTATAAAATATAAAAATTATATTCTTTAACAACAAAATAAGCCTTAACCCTTAAATAAACATACATATACATCAATAAGCAAAATACAATTTCATTTATCAAGTCAGTATGATTTGAAAGCCCACATTTCAAACCCTCATAGTTGTGCATACACTGAGAATGAATATGAAAATTCATACAATTATAGTCTCGTCTTAATATGTAGCATTCTATGAAAGACAATTCTTTGTACGTAGGTTTCATAATGACTAATGATTGATTAGTAATGAGTACCAAAAGCACTAATTAGTAAATTATTTCTAAACCCCATAGAATACTTGATTTAATAATAACTTACTGGCCGGATTTACGATTGGATCGTATGCTGCTAAGACAACTATAGCTATACCCTGTACATTCACCACATACAGTACAAACCATGCAAACTTCATGTTTCCAGTTATGTTGTCCTGGTTTACAAGTATCTTCACAAGGTTTATTATCATCACAGTCATTCTCAAATATACTCTGTTCATCCACAGAACTAATTTGGTTTAATGATTCATTATTGGCTATTTCGGGATAATCTATATCAACATATTAATTTATGTCATTATAAAAGTTGATAAAGAAAGAAAAATAATAATAAAATAATAATAAAAATAATATTTTACTGTTTTTATTAGTTTGAGGGACACATATATCACGTCCACATTGACCTTTGTTATTAATTCCAAAACTATAAATGTGTCCTTTAGCACTCAATGCAATTGCATGTGCTTTTCCTAAAGCTATCTGAACAATTTTAGCATTCTTTAAATCTTTCACAAGACCTGCAAATTATAAAAATCAATAAAAGTGTTCAAATTGTAAGTATAAATATTTACCAGTATGTATATCACAATAAGTATCATCTTTTCCAAACATATACAAAAGACCATCTTTAGTCACTAATGCCGTTGTACCATTATTACAAGCTACATCCACGATAAACTGTCCATCTATTTTAGTTATCCTTTTTGGCTTCAGTACTCTTGGTTGCTTTCTGTATCTTCCATTATCACAATCTTCACCACGTCGCGATACTCCTAAGAAATAAGCTGATCCCGTATCGCAAAGCAACACACAGTGTAAGCCATCATGACCAGCTGCTACTTTGATGATTTTACATGGATTAGGTAAACTTAACTCTGACCATACAGAACGATAACAATTCATAGTACTTTGTCCATTAGACTTTAACCATTGCAATGCCTAACAAATAATTATTTAAAAATAAAGAACAAATATGAATTTTAACTTCTTATTCATAAATGTTGTACTTACTTTTCCAGACTTAACTGATATAATAAAACAATCCTTTAAAGTGGCAACAGAAGAAACTTCTTCATCAGTAGCACTGTTAATAGCACTTTCAGCTGTAATAGAATCCCATAATTCAGAAACGCCATAAATTCGTACATTACGACGGCTTAATACAAGAGGAACTTCATTAACAAGTTTCCCAGTACTAGGATCAATACTCTTAATCACATAATTGTTCTATTCAAGGGGAAAAAATGTTAATTATATTTAGGTATTATAAGCTATACTCCGGCCCACGAGAGTCCATACGTAAACCGCGCATCTATATTGACGGTCGCGACAGCTGCCGGCCGAATTTTCTCCCACCATAGTGCTGTTCCCACCACTCGGCAACGTGAATACAGCGGGTCATAAAAACACGACTAACGACGGCTGTCGGCGATCGTTGCCGGCCGGTTTCCGATCGGTAGATTCAGCGTATGGAAGGGGAACCGATGCGCAGCGACGGACGCGTTCTGACATATGGACTCTCGTGGGTCGGACTATAGTAAAATACTTACTGCAGATTGATCAAGGAAACATAATCTATCTTTATCATTGAATACAGGTTTACAAGATGTATCCAATGTGACTGAAGTATCTAGCTGAACTCGTCCTAATTTTTTAAATGTCTCTCTATCTAAAAATTCAATTTCTTGACTGCAAGTCTGGTTTGTATAATAAACCCTTAAGTATAACATTTTCTAGAAACAGAAGTCCAAAAAATAAAAATACATATTGATGTAATTAAATAAACATTTTGTACTAACTTGATAAAATCCAAGACAAACGTCACTAGAATGTAATGTAAGACTTGATGAACGAGCTACATTGACATATGGATGTCCACTAACTGTGCCACCAAAACCAGTACCAATTTTATGAAACCCGTAATCTGAATAAGTATACAAAATAATCTCCATCGCATGCCATTCCTTTGACATCTTATAAAACAAAAAAATATAATGTAGAAACTGAACTTTGTATTTTATTAATGCTTTATTAATGTTATATTTAAAGTTTAATAAGTACTCTGTAAATAGTTCAAATTTAATGTTATAATTTCAGATGATTTTGGAATTCCATTGGACATCCAATCAGGAGTTTCATAATCCCCATGAGTAAGAACACGGACACATTTTTGCAGACTGGTTAAGACTTTTGGTAACTAAAAAAAAATCATATTAATAATCATGTCCATGTATAAAATTATAAATTTACAATTACTTACAATTATTTTTCTAGGAGATGCATTATTTGGGCACATGATTAATGTTGTCAAAGTGTTTAATATTTTACCAGTATCTCCTCTAACTATTACTAAACTTATAAGACAAGAACATGAAACTGCTTTAAAATCATAAGTCCCATTATCATAGTTTCCAGTTGCCATATCCAATAAAAGTTCATATAATGGATCTATACAATTTGTAATGATTTGTGATTAAAAATATAAAATCATATACAATTAAGCTTCTTAATCGGTATACACTTACCTATAACTTCTGATGGTTCATCTTTTAAAGCTTCTGGAGATTGGTACTGAATGATATCTAACAAAGCCATTAAAGCTTTAGTACATATGTCTGGTGAAGGTACTCTACTTTCTTTAATTAGTTCAAATACACTACGTAAGCCTATGCCTACTACCTAAAAATAAAAACCGTTATTAGTTTTAAGATGCATTCCCTAAAATGTTCTTTACTAGCCTTAGGGATGAAAATTTCTGAACACGAAATAGCCTGAACATTGTTTGAAGATTGTAGCACTCGGTTAAGAGTTTTGATACATATTGGAGCTGATGATGAGTTCCAGTATGCTTCGTCAGATTTTTTAGCGTGTCTATCAAACACAGCATATCGAGCGGCCGATAGTACTGCAAAGGATGAAGCATTTCCCGATACGTACATGGTCCACCCTCCATCCTGTGAAAATTAAACAAATCATAATTGATCAGTTGAGTACTAAATAACAACAATCATATTAATAGCATTGATAGCCTTACCTTGTACAGTTTTGATCCTTTTTGAGCTTTTTGACAGTTTTTTTTAGCATGTTGTTTCCTAGAAAAATCGTGGGTAATTATTAATTATGATGATTTACCAAAAGACAAACGGCAAAAGACGTATTGTTGTGGCCAAGTTGGAGAACTCACTTGGGTAGTTCTTGGGCTTCCTGGAAAAATCGCCTGTACAACTGTTCAATACCGTCCACCTCGGGCAACATAGTGACGGACGGCGGTCAAGACATACTCCTTGCACGGCCGGCAGCAAGTCAATCGGCCAAATTTATCGTCGGTGAACGGCAATGATTTACGACGGATACCCCGAATCTTATCATCGCAATATCGTATTGATTAATTTTTACCGGGTTCCCTGTTATCGAATTTCAAACTTGTGTTGATAAACAATGGTACGGTGAGCGGTGGGGAAAAATGATAGTGGAGCTGACCAATCGATTGTGGCGGATCGATAACCGCACGGGACTGCGGACGCTATCTACCAAAAGAATCGTTGCTCTTGTTCGCTGCCCAAAATTCGGACCAGAGGTCGCTGCAAGAAACGAAATCGTTAAAAAGTCTGTGTGCTATGTCACTGCCCACGATGTAGAGAATAGAGAAGATTTTCTGTACATCGATATGATCATATGTTGCCATATTATAATATTATTATTTTTATTTATTGTTATGCGTAGGTATAATAGACAATAGTTATGCGTTCACAGCATGGGCCTATTATAATTTATAAATTATAATACATCAATGCCCAATGGTTCATAGCCATACTGATGAATATTGAATTCAGACAGTCACAATAATTACTTGCAACGGTACAAGCTGTAAAGTGTATTCCCATAGGCGTAAATAGACCTTAAATTTAAGGGGCTTAAGCCCTAACATATTTAAAATAGGTAATAATAGTTGGGGGCTCCACCCCCCCACACTCTTCCGACTCATCCCTCAAATAAGTAAATAACATTCATTACTAAATTATACCTATTATTATTTTATTATTATACACTGTGACATCATGTCACTGACATATATTGATATATAGAACAAATAATAAAAAAAAAGTATTTATTGACAACTTCTAAGTTCTAAGTAGTATTTATGTAGTGAAAACTAGATACACGACATGATACAGAAAAAAAATTTACAATAATATAGTTTGATAACCAAAAAAAAATAAATATTTTCCAAGATATTAATAAAAAAAAAGGTGGTCAAGTCGATACCCACTCTGATGTACAGTAGGTTAAAAGTGGGTCACTGCAATGGTTGGTGTTAAATTTAAATTCAACGATATATTCATTATTCAATGATATATTATTATTATATAAGAAAAACGATTCTGAACGAAGACAGTCAGTCAGCCTATATGATATTATTATTGTGAATTTATATACAACCTATTTACGTGGAACCTTCTTTTAAATGTTCAATCCTTAGATATAAAAGTTAAACATTTTATACATTTTTAACTACTGAATAATTTTTGAATTCTCAATTTGAAAAATTTAGTCATAATTCGAACTTTAATTAATGCTTATAAAAAAAAATTGAGCCTATGTATTTTTTTCAACTGCCTTGTATTAAATTTTCACACATTTTGGCCCAACAAATAAAATTGTATTGATATTTATAGAAAAAAAAACTTAATAAATTGATATTTGAAATTTTAAATTGTCCGTAAACAGCTCAAAGCGAGTCAAAATATTTTTAAAAATTTATCAAGTATAGAAATTGATAAAATAAACATTCAGTGAAATTTTCATGGATCTAAAGATTTTCGTTTTTGAATTACAACAAAATAAGAAAACCGTTACATGAGAAATCGAGTGAATATCCAATGTTGTAATAATATAATGAACTTTAAACGCTCATAAAAATTTAATTTGACTTGTTTGTAGACATTTTTTTTAGATAGAGGTAGACAAACTTGTGAGAAATCTCGTATCAAGAAATTTTTTTTGAATTTCCAACTCAAAATAATTTGCACATTTTTGTGAATCTTACGTATTTTGTCAATATTAAAACTTTATAAAAAATTATAAAAAAAAATTGTGACTGAATTTTTAATATTTTTCAAATGTCATTTAAACAACATTTATCCAACAAATAACATTTTAAGGATATTTATATTAAAAAAGTAGGAAACTGAGTATATCCATAAACAGCTCAAAACAAGTCAATATATTTTGAAAAATTGTTCATGTATAGAAAATGTTAATATAAACATTCAATGAAAATTTCATGTATTTACGATAATTTATTTTAGAGTTACACCAAAAGCCAAAATCGATATTATCAAAAACCGATTTTGCGTAAAAATTCCCATTTTTTCCTTAATTTTTAATTTGTTTTTCATGGTGCTTTTGAAAACTATTGGGAATTTTAGGATTTTGACCTCCCAAAAGTACCAACTACATTCATTTTCCCATCGAACAAGATACTGAAGTTGAAAATCTAAGCATTATTTCGACTACTAAGTACTTATCGTGTACACACACAAAAAAAATAAAAAATATACATCATTGTAAAACTAATATTGCAGAATCTGAAAAAAAAGTGAGGGAAAATTTCAGTGTTAAAAACAAAGAATTCGAAAAAGTAATTTTCCCAACATTTTTCGATCTTTGTTGATATTGCTTGGAAAAAAGTGATCGGGTAAGCACATAAGCACAACACATCTATTTTGATGACTCATCAGTTAATTAATGCCATCCACCTGAGCCAATCATTACTCGGTGGGGAACGTAGTTAGCAGCAGTTAAATACTATTCAAACGATTTAAAAAAAATTAAAGACGTCATTTCAAATCTTGATTCGGATATTGCAATTTCTATTGCAAAAGCAAAAGATATTATGCAAAATATCGAGCTAAAAAATAATTTAGCATATATTTTAGCAAATTTTTGTTTTTTGGTTGAAGTCATAAAAAAATTAGAAACATCGAATCTCACATTAGTTGAAGCCTAGAAATAGTGGAAAATTCAGCAAATACACTTAGTGAAGTCCAAAGCCGAATCTGGA
>NC_042494.1:9474581-9475809 GCF_005508785.2 Acyrthosiphon pisum
TTCATGATTTTTAAGACATATTTTGGCAAAAAAAACAACATAAATATTTACATATTTTGACTTTTTTATTACATAAAAATCCACGCCCTAATGATGACCAACAAATGTGCAAACGAGCGCGTTTTTACCGCACAGTAACCATCAGCGCGGCGCAACCGCAACAGTGTGGTGTGACCGCCGTCCGGGTATACGTTGCGGACTCCGTGTACCAGGGTCGCACGCGCTACTCGTTGCGAACTGTTATTCGATTTTGGTGCCAGTGATTGCGACGGCGGCGGCGGCGGCGGCAGCGGCAGCCGTCGTAGCGACTAGTTCGGCGGCCATCTCGACCGCAGCATACGCTCCTGTTACGTGTGTTCTGATCGGCCTCCGTTATAATCTCCACAACGTCTCTGCAACGTTCCTACAACGTTCCTACAACGTTCCTACAACGTCCAACGAAACCACCGTAAAAAACAAACCGTTAAGCCGTGATTCACGCATGTTTTCGGCAAGCGCCAAGCTTCTATCACGAAAATTACGCTCATTACGATAAGTCAACAAATCTACCCAGTACCTATAAGACCTAACCTATTATAATAGGTAAATACAATTTAAGAGTGCGTGTTCAGCTTTTCTGTACAGCACATGACTAGAGGAGTGACAGATATGTTAAATTTTAATTACGATGAATTTTGTCAAAATTTGAACTTTAAATACTTTAAAAAAGTCATACCTATGTATTTTTAATATACTATTGTATACTAAATTGTGTATTACTATTCCGGTAGACTTCTCAACTTTTTCAACTTATACCTAATAATACAATAATATATATTAATGTAGTAATGAATCTTTATCAATGGTTATGTATCAAAGTTTAATAACCCGCGGCTATTATATATAAATTATACAGTGTTTGGAACTATTGAAAGGAACAAGTTCCAAAAGGAACGGATTCCTTTTTAAAGAACGGCACGATGAACGAATTCCTTTTTATAAAAAAAAGAACGAGAAAATGAACTAGTTCTTTTTTTTAAGAAAAAATAACATAGTTAGTTCCTTTCTAATTCCAATAATTTACTCAGATAACTATGTAAAAATTGAAATTAAGATATATTTTTTTAATTTGTATAATTTATATTGCTAATTAGTGATCGTTATCGAGTATCGACGTTAAGACAATCGACATACGTTAGCCAAAAATTTAATTTTGAAGAAAATCTTAAAATATATAATAATATATTAC